>NC_091792.1:98647500-98947500 GCF_041296235.1 Equus asinus
GGCTAAGACTAAATTAAACAAGGATTGAATCTCTGATCTGTGGGGTTTTTTTTTCTCTTTATTCAACTCTCTTTGAATGAAAACTACAGAACCACGAGTTTTGAGTCCTTATTGGTTTAAATTCTTCTAGCACCTAGGTAATTTAGAAAAAAAGGAGACCTAAAAGACTATGTAATGAGATAGGATAATTCTTTTCCAAAATCAAACATAGATCTTTGAAAAAGTTCTTTATAGAATCACTTTTAGGGCTCTAATAGGATAATATACTAACAGAATTCAACCATTTATTCTTTTTTTGAATACAGACTTTTAGTGCCCACTTGACAATTCATCTCACCAGTGGATACAAGTGCTCAGAATGCATCTCACATCCTTAAGAAGCAGCTTATCAGGACCTCCCATGCTGCTCGCTCCAAGCATGAGTGAGCAAACAGGTCTGGCTGGTGTGCCCTAAGGACCAGCATTCCTGGGCTCCACCAGACCACCAGGGAAGGGAGCTCTCTGCAGTGGTGAGCTTCCAAACGACTCTGGGGGAGTGGATTTTTACCCAAGATGTTCAAGGGAGGTAATGAATCTGCTCTGCCGAGCGGAGTGGAAGAGTCCATGGTTCAGTCTCCGACTTTATTTGTCTTAGTTAAGTTTTCCACCAACAATTCTCAAGAAAATAAGCAGTCTGTATCCCAGGATATCTCCTTTCATAGTTTCCCAGCAACATCCTCTTCTTTGTACAGAAAGAGTACAGGAGACGCCTCTCTTCATTCACAATAGGGAGAAAAGAGTGTAAAGTTGAGAAACCACAGGATAATGGAAAATTCACAAAGATCTGTAAAGGGGCATCATGAAAATAATAATTTTTATGTATCTAGTGTCTACTATGTGACTAGGACTTCCACACTTTATCTTCAATCTTTACAACAACCCTCTCTGGTTTTCAATATTCAAGTTTACAGGAGAGAAAACAGGTTCAGAAAAGTAAGATGACTTGCCAGCAGTACACACTGCAACAGAACACCAACGAGTGGTAATGCCAAGGTCTTTCTGACTCCAGTACCTGTTTTTGCTCCACCTCCCAATACAGCCTAGAAAAGCAAGGAAGGGCAGTAGTCATGCCTTCAGTCATCAGTAATCTCAATATCTGGACAATTATTCTTATTGGTTGTCTAGTCAATAATTCTAAATCCTGACTTAAGTTTTGTCCCACCAATGAACTAAAAAAAGAAAACAATAACAAAACAAAGTAAAATAAAAACTTGTGACTTTTCTCAGCTCGCCTGGAAGCCAACCGCATCCACTCAGGTACACAGAGATATTAAAGATCTCAGATATAATCCCCAAATGAAGACTCTTCTCTAAGGTAGATATAGAAAGCATTTAGGCAGCTTGTGTAGTCTGTAAATTAATACACTTTTTGGAGTGCAGCAACGAGAGGACAAAGAATTGTTATGATTTGAGATATTGAAAAAGAAACAAAGACTTTGAATCTCTGGGGTGTTTGTTTGACTCTTAGAACACTAGAATATTCTAGGCTGCTTGCCAAATGAATGGTTTGGTTGAATATAAATAAGCTTATTGTCATGCATATGTATAAATGTGCACAATAGAATTGAGGGTTAATAAAACATTTTATACCTGAGCAGACCAATATTTTATCAGAAAGAACCATTGGCAGTTTTGACCAAATTTCTGGGAGATTTTCCATCTTAACATTCTCCAAATTCCGAGTAGTAGTGGTATTTCCAAATTATTTCATTATACTGGAACTTCTTTTTACTAAGAGCCATAGAAAATGTCTGGATTTTAACATGTATGACTTCAGAAATCTCTTCTCATTTATTATGATGTAAACCTTTCACTTTCTTAACTCAGCTTCCCTGGAATGTGTATCAAATGAATGTGCATTTGAATAATAAAAAGAAAAAAATCAACACAGTCAAAGCAGAGTTACTTTATAAAGAACCCATACCATGGGTCTGCACTTCGAATGCCTTATTCAACTGAAATGGAATATTTTAATTATAGACTACTAGAGAGGGCATCATCTCATGACTACATATATTACTTAGTACTCTTCTACTACAATGCAGAAAAATGCTATCTTAGAGTAATAATTGGAATCAGTTGACAGATGTATCAGTTCAAGGAACAGATATATTAAATTATGTTGAAATTTAAGTCACAGACCAATCTGAGAGTTTTTTCAAACAAATAGAAATTGCTTCCCTAATGCCATGTGTCATGACCTTTAATTTGTCCTTGTCACATCCAACAGTTGTTTCAGGCAAACAGTACCCCTCTTCCATATTTCATTGCTACCTATCTAATTGAGGAATTAGAAGATATATAATAGGCTGGTGACTATGATAATGAAAGCGCTGTGAGGCAGCTATATAATCCAATAGAATAAAAAGTGTTTCACATTATTAACCGAAATTTATACCTCTGAAACTAGGTGGATCTGGTTACCAAATTATTTGTACAGGGAAAGCAATAAGGGAGAAACTGTTATTCATTCTGAGAAAGTAGGTAGTTTCCAGTTTCATATTTGGGACTTAGAACATTATTTTTCTGCCGTTTTGCTTGTTTGAAAAGGGAATAGGTAAAATTGGCAACAAATACCACAAAACGCCTCTAAGAATCAATTATTACTAAAGAGAACACAGAGAAAGAGTTTCTTGGAAGAAAAAATGTCACTCTAGTCTTCTCTCTTCTCCTCAACTGCCAGAAGCAACTTCCCTAGACTTCATTCAGAATAAATGTACTTTGGAAAATTAACTATTTCTCTCTCTTTTGTTCATTTTCCTTTCTTGTCTTTTTTTTTGTGGGGGTGGGATAGAAGAAGGGAGAAGTAAGGAAGTTACTAGAAATATAATTAGCGTTCCTGAGTGCCGTGTCTCTGGACAAAGCCTCAAAGGAAAGTTTGATATCAATTTTTCCTATATCCTCTAACTATTTCATTAATGCTCATATAAATGCAATTTCTCACATTTATTATTTAAAAGTTGAGTGATTATAACAAACTACCTACCTGTAGTATTTCACAACACCTACTAATTTAGTGTACTTCCTTATTTCCCGTCGACATAGTCACATTGTCACATGAAGCCCATCCTATCTGAAAGGGAAGGATTTCTATCTTCACGCTGTACAGAAAGAAATTGTATCCAACAATTGAGCCAAAACAATTTGATAGCTTAAGCTCCCTGAATTACATCATCTGAAATAGGACCTTTGCAGAGGGCATACACATAGTAGGGTTAACTAATTAAGGATTGTGACATTCTTGGGACATACCAAGAGCTATTAAAAGGGAAGTATCTTTAAACTCTCCTTTCCTTCCCCAGCTTATAGTAAGAAAGATTGACAGAATTACCAAGTAGATAATATCATCCTGCATGCTTAGTAAAGGTCAGCAACAGTAAATCAGTTAACAACAACTTCCTAAAAGTTTAGGACAGGAAACAATAAAGGATGCTGCATCCACAGAGAAGCTGCAAGGATAACTGAGCTGGATAGAATGTAATTGCTGAAGTTAAAATTAGCCAGGTCACCTTACTCTTACGGAAAAAAAAAAAACAACTCTGGGAACCTGGCAACCAAATAAATAGATAGGAACTTCCTTCCCATTAATAAGCTTCTTTCAGTTCTATGCTGAAATGTTATTCTAAAGACGTACGCCTCTTAACTCATGAGCATTACTTCCTAAACCAAGGTTGGATGCGCACTTAATTATTAAAAAGACTCTGAAGCTAATAACTATGAGTGTGTGTTATAGATATATAACCTTATCATATTAGAATTGAAAATATCTTTTAAATCATGTAGTTCAATCCTCTTTCCTCAGATGAGGAAAAAGATCCAGAGCTGTGACCTACCCACGCTCAGTCACCTAGAGTTACACTGGTTGTTTACCATAACACTGACTTTCTGTGGGTGGTAAATATTTTTTTATATTTACCTACAAATTCTTTTGTCACTTTAGCTAAATGCCTTTGAGAAAGATTATGATCACCTTTACACTCAGCATACGAGTAGTTGCTAAATAAAAATAAAGAATACACAACTTAAAAGTCAAAAGTGATATAGCAGTTACACATGGAAGATTTCCTTTAATTAACAAAGCATAGTTATTCACAATCAGAAAACATTTTTAAACATTTCTTGTACTAACTATTTCGTGGTTTAAAAACTGAATTACAACCAGATGATTCTGCTTGTTTTCCACTAGGTGGCAATATATCTTTTTCTTTACAATCTAAATGTGTTTTTCCAGACTATGATGAAAGTACTTCTTTGAGTAATCTCCCTTTGAGTAGACTCAAGAGAAAATTAAGATTAAAGAAATCTTAAGAAGTAGACATGAGAAGTTAGGGATGTATTAGGATAGGGGACAGGGTTGTCTTATAAAATTCAAAATTAAAATAATAAATTCTGCTTCACATATGCTAATAATTAAAATTTACATTAAATTTACATGACCACATTAAAAATTTGGTCGTGATTTGTTATTTAACTGAAATCAGGTTTGTTATTTATGATTAGTATCAAAAAGCACTGGAAATTTTCTTAGTCCTGTCACTTAAAACATCATCCTTAAGATTAGGTCATAGTATTTTAAACTGTTAAAATAAAAAAATATGTATAAAAAATTTTAAAAATAAAATTTCCATAGCCTATCCTCAATCAGGACTTTGGGGGAAAAAACTCATTAAATCACTTTTCTTTTTTGTTTTAGTTTATTTGTGTCCGTAGTAGAGAGAAGTTGGTTTTGAACTAATAATAAGACAAACACTATTTTCTTTGAAGTCAGATAGATTTCAGTAAACTATTTGACTAATGTATTAGGGCTGCCATAAGAAAAAATCACAAACTGGGGGACTGAAACAACAGAAATCTATTTTCTCACAATTCTAGAGGCTAAAAGTACAAGATTAAGATTGGCAAGGCTGGTTTCTTCTAAGGCTTCTCTCCTAGGCTCACAAATGCCCGCCTTTTCCTTGTGTCCTCTTACGGTTGTCCCTCTGTGCTACGTGTGTCCTAACCTCTTCTTATAAGGACACCAGTCACATTGGATACCCACCCATACAGCCTTATTTTACCTTAATTACCTATTTAAAGGTCTCCAGATACAGTCACATTCTGAGGTAGTAGGGGTTTGGACTTTAACATATGAATTTGAGGGGAACACAATTCAGCCCATAACCTCTAGTAGATCTGTCTACACAGAGTGCCCTATATTTCTAAACTGAAGGACTGAGGTAAAGAACCAAGAATCCTACATTGGAAGTCAGAGTTCCGGAGCTAAGGAAAGATCTTAGAGGTTATCTAATCCATTGATTATCTATCCTTGCTGCACAAAAGAACTTTTAAAGCACACCAACGCCTGGTCCCATACCCAGATATTCTGATGAATTAATTTGGAGGGGGACTAGCCATGAATATTTTTTAAAACTTTCCAAATGTTTCTAATATGAGACCAGAGTGGACAACCACTGATCCTGACAAATATTTCCCAAAGGAGGTTAAAGAATTGCCCAGAGGGCTTATTAAAATGCAAATTCCTAGAAACAGGCCACTGCCACCTTCATTTGGAATCTCCCGAAATGGCGCTGAGTCCATTCATCAAATGTCCTAGTGAGTCTTAGGAACCCAAAAGTCTGAGAAGCACTGATGTAGTCTAACCCTCTCATTTTACTGGTGAGGAGATTGAGGTTTGGAGAAGTTAGTTCATCCAAGGTCACACTGCTGGGGAACGGCAGAGCGGGAAGGAGATTAGATGTCAGATCTCCTGAAATCTAGTCTAATTTTTTGGCAGGATTCTCTGTGCTAATAAAGAACTGTGTGGACTTTAAAATGATCTTGTAGCTCGGGCCCCAGGATAAGACTGCATCTACCCTTGAATTCAGGCATGTCCTAACAAATCTAGAAGCCTAGTAGGGCAGGATTATTCTACCTATGGTTACATTTAAAAAATGCATTCCAGGAGCCCTTATCGTGTTCAGGGATAATGGGCAACATCAGGACTGATGGGTTATTGTGAACACTGCATAACACCTGGTGCTGCCAGGCTCTCCTGGCCCCACCTCCTCAGATTCAGGCCTGAGTCCTAGGCGGAAGGAGACTGTCGTAATGAGTCAGCAAATTCAGCGAGATGAAGCCAATGGAGGAGCCTGTTTCCCCGGCACCAGCAGCTTCTGCGGCAGGAGCCGGTGGCTTAGAAGCACACACCATCAGAAAGTGGCAGCCTCTGTGCAGGCATACGCTGGCAGAGAAGCATCAGTGGTTGATTGGTGAACTGGAACAGGGAGCAAACTGGTAGCTCAAGAGATTTTCAGTTCTGCTGCTATTATCCATTCAAACACCAAGGGTGAGAAGAGTTCTTGGGAGCTCAGCCTCGGAGCCTGAGTTGGTGAAGGCCATGAACACACATATACCAGTAAGTTGTGACACAATTTTAGAAAACCTAATGTATCGAAATCCAAAACATAAAAAGCAAACTCCTCAGGGGGTGATGATCCATGAACATTTAAAATTTTTCCATAGAGTGGGAAAGAAAGAGCAAAATGTTACAAATCACTAGAAATTGAAAATTGACCTAAAGCAAAGATAGAACATTACTGAAGATTTCTAAAAATTTTAATGTACATTATAACACTATAATTCATTTTAACCTCTATTTCAGACCCAGGTGCTCATGCATTTTAATTTAAGTTTCCATAGGACTGGTTACTGTTACAAACACTTCACAGTGTTTCTCAAAGTGTGGATCAAGAACCACCTGCTCCAGAATCACCTAGGATGATTACTTAAAATGCAAGATTCTGGATCCCTCATGAGATCAACCCACTTTCTGGAGGTGCATCTGGGAATCTGCATTTTTAACAGCTACCCAGCTGCTTTAAAGAGACCTCTTCCTCTAGGCTCTATAATGTCCTGTAGATATTATTACTTTTCCTCTGCTCTGTGAGCTCTTAGTATCTATCATTTCTAATGAAAATTTCTGAAAGGGGAGTCTTGGGGAAATTATCTTCTTTGGGAGTTGTTTCCTTATTGAGTCAATGAAATTGTGAAGTCATTATCAGAGATCCTCTCTTTTCAGTATCTGATTTTCCAGCTGACCATGCTCCTGGGTCTCTGAACAGGCTGCAATAAAGAGCTGATATGCCAGGGACTCAGAAACTGTGCACATTAAACTTTAGATTTCTTCTCCTGAAATGTACTCAAAGGAAAACCATCATCCCAGAGAAGAGAGAAATTTGTGTTATCAGAAATCCCACGTCCCTATTTCTGAGCTGTTTGTTAGAAAATTGGCTTAATACCAAAATAAACTTATTTGGAATATTTAAAGGATTTAGGAAATACAGATGTGAGCTGCTGGCAATCATGTAACTTGATGAAACTTGTTTTACCATGCTATTATCTTTACTATGCATGGAATTAAATTTTTGAAAGGTAGGTTTTCTCAACATCTTCCTGGTTTTAAGTTTAGGCATGTTTGGAGGCTTAACAAACGGCCTCAAATGTGGCCTCAAAATCAAAGAGTTCTGATTTGGAAGTAGTTTTAGGCATTATCTCCCAGGAGGAGAGGTACCTCTGCATATCAATGCCTCATCTTTCCTTACGCTGTTCCAAAAATAGAAATGAAGCCCAAAAAAGCAAATAGAGGAAAAAATACTTTCATGTAAACTCAAACGTGAATTTTCTCTCGATATTTATTCATACCAATGGGAATTTTGTATAGCACAACCTTGCTGGAGGGGAAAAGACAAAGGGAGATCTAACAGGGCCTGAAGGCAGGTGGCAACTGAAGATGAGGGGTTCTGAGATGGAACTCCGAGCGCCCATGAAGGTGAGCTGTCTACCTCCATCCAGCCCTGCTCAAAGCAAATGGTTTAACTTGCACTCTCTTCAAAAGCATTTGAATGGAGCAGTCTATTTACCCCTCTTTCTAGGAGGGACCCTGCAGTAATATTGCCTTTATTTTCTTTCCTCCACCCACATTTGGCTCCTACACTGGACCCCTGAGCATAGAGAAGCCTATGGGTACGGAGATTTTTCTAACTGCATGGTTTGCATCGTTTTCTGGGCTGGGTGTCGCTGTTTGGCTATGTTTGTCTTTCTCAAAGACCCAACGAAATCTTGCCAGAGGCGAAAACAGATCTTAATTCATTTGTTTGTCTGGGAGAAAAGTCATCAAATGCTTTTTAAAAAAGAGTTTCACACTTCACAAAAAAGTAACTAAACACAGAAAAAACTACTTTGAGTTCTACAGGCGATGGAGTAACACCGGCACGCCCATCCAGAGATGAATCCCCAGAGAAAAGTGTAATCATGCCACAGTTTTTCCAGATTTCAACCCCCGCAGCAAGTGTGCTCTGGGCTCCTGGTCAAGGGTGGGACTGATTTCCGGATTTCTCCCCTTGAAACCCACAGTCCTGCTTTTCTCTAGAGCAAATGCAAAAAAAAAGGGGATGAGAGGAATTTGGAATTGGTGGCTGCCATCTGAAGAGAAATGAAGGGACAAAGAATTGATAGAGATAGTTACTTTTGTCCCATGATTTTTTTTTTTTTTTCCAAATCTCCTTCCTGTCCTTGGCTAACGAAGGATCTTATTCCCTCTAGAATTTGGGAAAAAGAAGAAGATATTGTATGCATTCATCAAATCTCCATTTTAAAAGAGGGGAAATGTATGATAAAATAATGCATTATAGCTCAAGTTCCATTTAAAAACACTAAAAAAATTGAGGTGAAGTCAGGGGTCCCTTCTGATGATATTAACAGATGGATGAGTATCATTCATGGATTGCTATGATCTGCAGACCTAGAGTTGTCCTCATGAAGCACTGAGGACAGCATGGCTTTCTAAGCAAGGTGCCATTTGTTACATGGCACCCAGGAAGAGAAATGGGCTACTCTTCTGCATTTTGACCATCTTTTCTACAGCAGGGCAATTTTAAACTAGGACCCCTCTTAAAGCCCTTTTCAGTTTTACTCTTACGCTGGCTTACCATTTTTAAGTACTGGTAAAACACTGTACTTATAATTTAGGATTATTATAGCTAAGTCAAATAAACAACATATATCTGAACGGTCCTATAGTCCTGCTTGATTTTATTTCTTGAATATTTTTTTCAGTGACCCTTCTGTAATTTTGGGACACAAGGAAGAAATACCAAGTAGTTGAATACACACTCACAAAAATCAAACCAGTTGTTATGCCTGCCTCTCCTTAAAAATGAGCAAAGATCATTAAAGGAAGTCAAGACCACAAATGATTTCTTATAAAGGTACTAGAGCATCTGACTATCTGAGGAAGGTACGTTGAGGCTGAAAGCATCTCTTTCACCAACAGGGAAGTCAATCATGTATCATAATATGAAAAGCTTCTACATGAATGATTTTATTTGCTGTTCAAGACACAGCTGTGTGATGAGCCGACAGGTGGTATTATTCCCAGTTCAAATAAAGTAAACTGAGACACATAGATGGAAAGGCCACAAAATTTGGAACAGGCTTTCTGACTCAAGAGCCACTGTTCTTTCCACTACACTGTATTATAAGTCATCTTTCTGTTCCGAGATGACAGCCATACTAACCACACAATCCTAAAACATGATGGTGTGGGACACCTAGTAGGCTTCTTCTTGGGTAGGTTGTGAGAATTAAACCAAATCAACTTACGAAACATACTTAGAATAGTGCCTCCCAGTTGTGTGCCTGTGTGTGTGTGTGTGTACTAAAATGGCTATGTACCTTTGTATATATACAAATATATCTGTGTATATATGTGCCATATATAACATGCACATATATATATTCCAGCACACATATACGCAACTGGAAAAGGGATAAGTGAATAATAATTAGCATAACCAGGTTCTGTATTCAAGTAGGACACTTTACCAGACCTCTAACCCTAGAGATTAAAAAAAAATTTTTTTTTAAAGAGCTTTTTCTTCATTTTCCTCATCCACAACTCCTGGAGAATAGATATTCTTCTAAAAAGTTTTAAGTCCTGATTTAAAGTAAGAGAAGCAAAAGTTGCCTTAGGAATACAGTCTGTGAAGCGGAGAGTCAGAGAGCATCCCTTCTCCCTGCCCAGCCAAATTACAAAGCCAGAAGTGATGCAAGACCCGGCAGTCTAGGACACATGTTTCAGCCTCAAACGTTCTAGGCCTCATGACCCGCCTGTCAACCAAAATGCATTTGGAAGAGGAAAAGGAGGTGGCCCAACTTCTCACTCCATTCCCAGTTCAGCTTCTGGACAGGCTAAATTTTCTACACCCCTTGGAGGTATTTTTGCACCTTCAGAGGAAGACATGGACATTTCCAAGCAAGGCCAAAAGCCTATCAGTTCAAAAGCCAGGCCAGCTGCTTCCTCTCCTGGGAGGAACTGTTCAAGAGGTGGCTGTGCATGTGTGTATGTGAGTGTGTGTCTGTTTGTGGGGGCACTGGCACTTGCTCATCTCTTTGAGTCTAAGATTGGGTGTAGAGTAGTCAGCAATGCCCAGTAAATGACAATGCAGCCTCCTGTTGGGCTAGTGCGACCTCCACAGGAATTGGTTGCCTGGATGGCAGAGTCATCCAGGGGGGTTTCCTCATAAGACTCCAGGAATGCTCTCAAATCTCCATAAGTGCTTAAGAGACTTTTCCGTGAAAAGAACGTGAAAGTGAGGAGCGATTGAGCGAAGGGGAAACCGGAGATACCATGGAATGAGCCAAACTGATTCCAGAACATGGGATTGGGTAAGAGGAGAAAACAGAAAGACAATCTAAAACCTCCCCTGCTAAAACCAAGCGGATCCTTGCCTGCCGTGCTCGCCCCGCGCTCGATGGGTCCACGATGGTCCGCTGGGGCCGCGTCTCCGCTCGGGCGGGCGCTGAGGGCTGCAGCTGGAGGAGGCCGTCTGCGCCTCCCCTGGCGCACCTGCCCTGGGCCCCTGCAGACCCGGGCGGCTGCTCCACCTGGATGCGCAGCCCCGTCCTGGAGGGCGGGCGGACGGAAGTCTGGCCGGATAGTGGATGGAGAAAGGGACCGGAAGCCCCTGACCCCCGGGGCGAGGCCGCTTTGGGGATCAGCCCCCGCAATTGGAAGGGAGAGGCGCGCTTCCTGGACAGTTTTCTGGGTATGACTGGTCCCAAGGTTTCCCCGCTCAGGGTCACGCTCCCTGGGCAGGGCGCCTAAGGAGGTAAGGCGCGGGGAAGTAAAACTTTTAGAGGACAGGAAGCAGCTGCGCTCCGTGGTTCAGAGACCAGAGGAGAAGGTGGGAAATGCGGAACCCGAGCCAGACACGTGTCCCCACACCCCACCCCGCCTACCTCGGCGCGCGACCGCGGAGGTACATCTGTGCTTGCAAGCGGCCGGCGCGCAGCTGCGACTGCAACACGCCGGACTCTGAGCCTCGGAGGGCCGCAGAGACTGGGAGCGGCCCAGGACCTTGGGAACTTTGCCCGGATGGGTCCAGTTTCGGTCTCGGCTCTCCAGCGCCTGTGAACTGGTGCAGAGATGTGCGCGTGTCCTTTCCCGGGCCCTCTGGTCCCCTCACGCCTGTGGACGCACGCTACAACCTACAAACACATCCCGGGAAATACAAGCGTCCCCCTTGCCCCCTCCGGCAGACGCCGAATGCGGAGAGGGATTCTGGAGCTGCTCAGAGAGCACTCTTGGAGGCGCTAGGCGCAGGGTCAAACCCAGGCATTCTGCCCCCGACTGGGACCCAACGAACGCTGGTGCAGCAACCAGTTGGTTTTCCTTTTCCCCAGTCTCTAGGACCTGCGGTCTTGGCATTCTAAGCTCAGGCCACCTGCCCGGACTTCATGCGACCAGCGCAGCGCCAAGCCTGCATGACCCTGTGACCTTGTTTCCTCCGCAGCTGTGTGCAGACATTTACGCCCATGGCCTCAGCCAGCGACCTCAGCTAGCTCGGCAGATGGGTGAGGTTATGGAATCTTAGAAACTCTCTTGTGAGAAAGTTCAGACACGGAGAGAGTTAAGATACATCCGAAAGCTTGAAATGCAGTATTAAAATAAAATATTTCTCAGTTTGCCTTGGCTGAAGGCAAAACTAGCTCTGGGCACCCTTCCCCTACCACTTGTCGCCAAAAGGTCTTGTGGGCAGATTTGTCAGCATAGCCGCCCAGCCCTGAAGTGTCTGCCACGAACACACCTACCTGGATCGACCGGGCAGTGGCTCAGCCAAGGCTCGGCTTTCTTCCCGATTGTGTGATTAAGTTAATGACCATACAAAAGAAAACACAGGGGAAGCTCACTGAGTATGTACACGTATCCCTCAAAAAATATGATTCCAGACTATGAGGAAGCTGTTTTCAGAAAGCAGTATTTGCTTACCTTTTTCTGGACCTAAGTTCATCTCTGAATCCCCAACAGGTAATGAAGCCACCATAGTGAAAAGGAGATTCCGGGAGGATTGGGCAAAAAGGAAGGGGCATTCAAGTTTTTTTTGAAAGTAAGGCCCCAGGCAACCTGAGATGGTTTGTCTTAAAGAAACTTTTGCTCCAAAGATCCTCTAGAGTACCAGGCATAGACCATTTAGTCAGCCTCTCAGGCATTGTGATCTAAGGATCTCTTAAGGCCCATCTTCCATTTGCCTCCAAATATCTTTCTCACTTCTTGCCATCAAATTTGCTTCCAACCAATCTTGGTCTTTTCTCTAGAAAGCACCCTTTAGATTTAATTGAAGCCTCATTAAGCCATTAGAAAAAACAATTCCCCAGTGCTAGAAGTACTTTACAGATGGCCAACCCTGCCTTACTTATTGTGCAAATGAGGAAACCAAGATGCAGGTAAATCATATGATGCCAATGATGATGCAGACTCCTAGTGGTCATGAAAACAGGGTTAGAACTGGGATTTTGGACTGTTCTTTTCCTCACACTCTCTTCGGGTTTTGTGTTTCAGATCATCCAACTGTTGCCTAGGAAAACCCAGAGCAGGCCTCACAGATGTGTCGCACAAAAAAGCACTCGGATGATCTTAAGAAAATCAACCTGCTTTTTCACCAACCTGGTTCACATCTCTTTGCCCTACTCCTGGTCTCTACCTGCTCCCTGCCCTAATCATAACTCAGTTCCATAGTCAACTAAGATGATGGAGGCCTTAAAATCCTTTTAGGGAAAACCGTTGAAAGCCTGCAAACAGACTTTGTGCAAGTTTCCCATTTCATACCCTTCCACAAGTGTCCTCCTCCTGACATAGGGGAAGGTTGTCAAGATGTGAGGGAAGGAGGAAAAAATGGGAAAGACCACCTCTGTGATAGACAAACCAGTGTAGTGTCACTACAAAAGCATCCATAGAATGACTCTGAAGATGCCCATGGATTAAGTGCACACTATCCTAAGACCTAAGATCATCATTCATTTGGTTTTGCATCTAAGGGTTGCTGGACATACCACATACACTTATCTATGTACACTTTATTTCACTAAAATCTGTCATCAGGACATGGAGTACAGAGGAACTTTTCATAAGAGGAAGGGCAGGGAGAGGAGGAAAGTTATCAGGTTCTTCTGTGATGTAATGCTCCAGGATTAGTTTTTTTCCGGAGGCTGTGCAGCTGCCCAAACCTTTAGAAGAGAAGCTGGGCCCTGCAACATAGACTACCATGGCCATTTCTCCTTGCTTTCTAAAGAAACTCCATAGGGTCTCTTAACGGATAAGGACAGAATGCTGAAGGCTTCTAGAGCACAAGATACTCTCATGCAGGCCTCACTAGCAGAACCTAACGTGAACTTTTCATCTGATCTCCCTTATCCAGGCCTAAAAATTGTCTCTGGCCACTTGTGAAGGTGGTAGTTATTCTGCTGCTGAATAAATGCTAACATCCCAGTGACAGGTTAGCTTCATGGAAGGCATCTTTGTCTAAATGATTTGTCCTTCCATCAAGAAACCCAACACTCTCCTGCTAAAGATTTTCCAAATAATAATCAAACCTTGTTTTCTCACTTTTAGGCTCAAATTGGCTTAGAGTAAATAAATGCAAGTGGAGCGGCATTTGCCATCCCTCTCTTCTGCTCTTTCTTCTCTTCAGGGACTCAATGAAAATAGATGGTACCTACTCAAGTGTAGCTCTTAGCTACACAAAATATTGAGAAACACTTTACAAATAATTGCTTTGAAGAAAATAGTCATTTATTGTCAAAGCATCCAACATACTGGGATAATCTATAAAGTTTAATAAATCTTTCCAGGGATAAAAGAAACACATAACTATTCAGACTCCATTTCACTGGCACAAAATTACACTTTGTATTAAAAGGAAATACATATTTACATACTGATGACATTCTTCATTGAAGTCCATAATCATTTCATGATACATGCACTTTCCCCTGGAAACTTAAATTGAATGGTGACCCCCTTTTTATTAGTTTTGTTTATTTTTGTAAGAACACAAACCGTCATCGAGAAATGCAGAAAGCATCTCAGGCTCCTCCTTTATATCTAAAATAAATTTTGCCCTTACATATAATTATTACATCTAAACCGTAAGTGCTTAATAATTTAAGTAGAAACGTATGACAAATGCATCAATATGTTGCAATATATGACATTTTTAAAAATGTACCTTTGTTTTTGGGAAAGTGAAAATGCGTGCATTCAAAAGAAAACCCCTCAAACAACCCACTCAATCGAAAATCCACCATCCTGTCTCGTGTGTGCGTGCGTGTGTATGTGTGTGTGTGTGTAGGTCTCCGGTAAACATTTGAATGAGGAGGCTGGGGGGGAAGCACGTGTGCGAGTGTGTCTGTCTGTCTCTGGGGTGCAAAGTTTCAGTAACAAGGAGGTGGTGGATGTCCTCGCATGTTTATTCCTGCAGGTGGCTTGACTGTGCGTGCGCGCGCGTGGAAAGCTGGGGTCCTTTCCGTGTCAGTTATGCGAGGTCATGTGCCTGGAGAGGTGGTGGCGTTCCCTGAAGGACTCGTTGCAAATGGGGCACTTGAGTTTTTCCTCCCGCCGCCGCTTCACCAAGGGCTCCATGGCGTACTCCTTTTTGTGGTGCGACCTCATGTGGTACACCAGGTCGGAGGTCATGCGGAAGGAGGCATTGCACTTGGCGCACCAGTTCTGCGCGGGCAGACACAGCGAGGTGAAGGAGGGCGGCAGCAGCGTGAGCGCCGAGGGCAGCTGCAGCTGCAGGGGCCCGGCTGCCGCCGCCGCCGCCGCCGCCGCCGCGGAGCTCTTGGGCCAGAAGGCGGTGGCGTAGAGGAAGGGGCTCTGCTTGGGAAGGCCGCCGCCGCCGCCGCCGCTCGGCAGGGCCCCGCAGCCTCCGTTCAGATCCGCGGCGCCCTGGAGCTTCACGGCCAGAGGGTCGCCGGCGGCGGGGTAAAGTCTGGTGGGGCCCACGCCGTCGCCGGGGTGGCACGGCTCGAGCGCGCTCAACTTCTGGCCCAGCACGAGCGGGGACAGCTGCGCGAAGGAGCGCGCCGGCTGCGAGAAGGCGCTCTTGCGCTCGTCCGCCGCCGCGCCCTGGCCGCCGCCCGCCCCGCCCGTGGCCCCCGCGCCCCCGCCGGCCCCCGCGCCGCCGCCGCCCCCGCCGCCCAGCTGCGGCACCGAGGTGAAGGCGCTGCTCCGCGCCGGGCTGCCGCTCTCCAGCCGGCCGGGCAGCGGGCCCCCAGGCCGCGGGGCCAGCAGCTTCTCGGCGCCTGCCGGCGACGCGGCCACTGGCGTGGAGGAGCCGCCGCCGCCGCCCGCGTCCTGGTCCTCGGTGGCCGCGCCCCCGCCGTCGGCGGCGGCCTCCTCCTGCAGCCCGGCCGCTCGGGCCGCCTTCTTGACCTCCACGAAGGCGCTGCGCTTGGCCTCGCCGGTCTCGGGGCTGGGCGGCGCGAAGAGGCGGCCGTTCTCTTCCAGGCCGAAGTAGCTGCCCGAGGCGCGGTACTGCTGCGGGGTGCACACCAGGTCCTCCTTGGAGGCAGGCAGGGGCCGCTCCGCGAAGCGGCCCCGGCCCCCCAGCAGCCCCGCGCCGCCGCCGCCGCCCTCCGCCGCCTCGTCCGGGAACTTCCTCTTCCCTTTGCCGCCGCCGCAGGCGTTGCCGTCGGGACTCAGCTCCGCCTCCTGGTGGCCGCCGCCGCCCGGGCCGCCGCCGAGGCTCCGCACCGGGGAGCAGCTGCTGCCTCCCCCGGAGTTCTCCAGCTCCCGGGCCAGGTTGTGAAAGTTCGTGGATGGCTTCGCGCTGTTGCCGCCGCCAGCCGCAGGCGGGGTACTGCCCTCAGGAGAGGGGGCCGGGTAGTGGTGGATGGGGCCGGCTTTGCAGAACTTGGGGCCCGGACCCAAGGGTGCCTCCTGTTGCTGCTGCTGCTGGTCCTTGCCACCGCCGCCGCCCCCGTGATCCTTGGTACCCACGCCGCCGCCTTGCTCGTCTTGGGGGCTCATATCTGCGCTGTGAAGTCTCTTGGGGCAGCGGAAGCGCAGATGCGCCACATAGGGGAACTCAAACTGGAAACGTTGGCTGCATTCCAGGCATGTGTAAGGGGACGACCCTGCTTAGTGAGCAAACATCACACACACAAGCACACACACACACGCGTGCCCGCACCCACACACACGCATACCACATGATTACTCAGCATCGTTTCCAGGCCAGTTTGCCATCACCCCCTTCACAAATCCACCTTCATCTCTCAGGGCCTGAGTGCCTGAGAAAAGAATATTCTGTTCGACCTGATCTAACTTTCCCTCCTGATTTGGAGGGAGTGCAATAATTAAGCCAAGTGTCCCCGATTTATCCTCATCTATCTGTCCCAGCTTCGTTCCGGGCTACATCTCAGAAGCTTGCTGTGAGACGCCCAGAGGGAGGACAGGCGCGCCGATGCGCCAGGGCTAGCCCCCGCCGCTCCCTGCGTCGCTCCCCCGCTACCTAAGGGCCCACACGCAGGTCGCGAGCCAACCTACCATTCATTTTGCTGTGGGATCTAGAGGGGCAGAGCAAGAGTAACTCAGTCAGTTCTTTCCCGTACCAAACTAGTAACTCCTCGTCTTTGGCAATCCTGCGGAGAGAGCGGTAAAACAGCTGTCCATTTTTTATATAGGCTTCAAGGTTCTGCTCTTCCTTATCTCTGGCTGATTGGACCAGACGCAGCCACATGAGACCTTCTGAGGAACCATTTGCCGCTGAGGTGTCTACCTACAGTTTAGGAAAAAGAAAGAATACAAGGAAGGGGGTGGGGGAGGGAGACTCTGGTGAGAGAATGAAGCCAGAGGAACCAGGGCCATTTCCTCCGCGTTATTCTTTTCCAAAAAATTATCTGAGATCAAGCTTCCAAAACTTCCCCCAAGTTGGCACACGTCCTCATGTTTGTAAGCAGCAGGCAAGATAACCATTCTTTGAAAAGCTGCATCAATCCTATAGATTATTTAACATATGGTCTTTTACATATGTTGGTTGAACACTAAATGAGGAAATTTCTGCTTACAATTCAAATTAGTGTTAACCTCTGGAGAATCTACTTCTAAATTATCCCACATTACAGAAGTGTGGGAATTTTGTTTGTTTTGGAAATAAAAAGCAAGCTTAGATCTTAGAAATTCTTCTGTGGCATTCACTCATCTTCTTAATTTTGGCTTAAACAATTAATAGTTTTTCTCTGTAAAGAAAGAATATGAAGGGAGAAGACATCTTCAAACTCTAAGGTGGATTTAATGATGTTTTATTGTCAAATGATTAACATTTTTATTTAAGTACAAACTCTGGGCACTAGCTAGGTCTGCCAGGAGTAAAATTTAGGGGAACAGGAGGCCTCCTAGGTTGGAAGGCAAATGCATCCAATACTTATAATAAAAGTACTTACAGAAAGTACTTAGGATGCAAATAGCCTCAACCCTAGTAAAACCTCCCAAAGACTTAAGAAAGTGGTGTTCATCACCAGGAAAGCCCAGAACTGAGGCACTGATTTAGACATAGCTGGCATTCCAAATCAAATTTTGTCATTTGCTTCCAGAAAATCAATTGACAATAATTTGATCTGTATTTTCCTTGTCCAGTTTTTACTGTGCAAAACAAGATGGCTTGTATTATTCCATTTTCTACATTCAGAAGTTGTCTCACCTTGTCATTGGAATGGTCTTAGTCCATTTTCAATAGGACATTACCTTCATACCCTATGCAAAATCGGCCAATACTTACCCGGAAGATATAAGGGACTGTTCTCTTGTCAGTGGACTTGAGGGCTATAAAAGCTATGCTGTCGTACAGGGAAGTATGGCTCAGGACGCAGGGACCGAATATAGCATTCTCAGGGATGTCACAGGTGGTGTACACGCTGGTAAAAATATCTGTCAGACATTGTTGGACAGCCTTAGCATCTCCATCCCAGATGCCTCGCTGGATGCTGGAATCCTCCATCACTGCAGATAGATACACAGGACAACGAAGTGAGTTACATGACTCCTTTTGCCTCTATGAATCCAGGCAGAACATTTAAACTACTGGAGAGATTTTTCTTGAATTTGCCTGATTTTTGCATAGCTCTTATTTCAGAAATAAAACCAGTGACAAATTAAATCTGGCATATTTTCAAGATGTCAACTAAGGAGTACTTTCCTTTCCATAAAAAAAATTGGAATATTTATTTATTATCTGAGTAGGAGCTCAGAGCGGACTGGCTGCTTGGGAGAAAGAAGCATCAGAGTAGGAGAGACAAGATCATTTTTGCATTACCTTGGGGAAGGACGGGGCAGGATTTAGGGGGTGAGGATAGGGGAGAACAATAGGATTTTTTTTTTCTTACTAGCCTATAGACTTTTCTGACTGAAAGAAACTCTAACCCTAGGGAGAAAGCTCCTCTTCTCTCGTCTTCTGTGTTGAACTGGGTGCCCGGGAGCTGATTTTTTTTTCTTCCAAAGAGGGGAGCAGCATTAGCGAGCAGGCGGAGACAGCCGAGCATGGCGAATGGATTTCCAGTGGAGTGTCAGGGCTACTGATTCCGTGTCAGCTAACCTTTCTCTGCAGCCTACAAGAGGGGACGTATGTCTGCTCATTACCATAATCCAACACTGTCCCTCCGAGGCTTTAATTAAAAGCAGCAAGCAGAGGTAATTATTTCTTTCTCGACATGCTTATTTATGGATGAGGGTGAATCCCAGTTACCTTGTTATACAAGGGGGTGGACTGAGATGCATGTGCCTCATGAAGTGAGCAGGTACAGGGCAGGCCTGAAGTGTCGCCTGTGTGGAATACCGCGTGTGTAATGACTGGTGAATTCTCGCTCCCCTAGGTATGACCCTGTCTGGGCAAAAGCGGGCAGCCCCACTTGAGTCGACCTCCGTGGGCTCTCCAGATGTTTAATCCTCAGCAATTTAGAAAGTAATGCCCGATGGAGGGCTCTCTATTAAGCTGTCATAAAGAGACATCTTCCTTCCTTGGCCACTGGACATCCCCTCCCAAGACTTATCATTTTTAAAAAACAAAGCACGTATGTAAATTTTAAACTGGCTTTGAGCTAAGTGCCTTGTTTACTCTTTCTGACTGATTAAAAGATTCCCCCCAATTGACTTTTCCCCAAAAATGTCCCAATAGGCAGTAATTTACGTATGTTTTGTAAAATTTAAGTAGCAGGGAAGAGTAGACCTAATTATTTTCTTGAGAAGCTGTTCATTATGGAATAATATTAGTGATGTCCATTTTTATCTTAATGTCTATTAACCAATTAATCTTGCAAATGTGATTACAAGGTGGTGCGCTTTTTTTTCTTTCCAGCTAATAGAGCATGAAACTTTGATCAGCTTCTTTTCCCATTCACTCTGCTACATCCCCTAAATGTCAAGAATTCGGCTGTATCTGCCAGAGAGAAATAAGAGAAAATATCCGTAAGGTAGAAACTTACTTTATTATGCTGCAGCACCTATCCCTGGACATTTCTGCTCCACACAAGGTAGTCTTTCCGATCTCCAATTGCAAATTTAAATACATTAAAAAAAAACCCTTCAGAACCTCTCGTCTTCTTTTCAACGGAATCCTATTCTCTCCTTTTCAATTTCCTCAATTCAGCGTTTTATACCCCAATTTCTCCGTTCCTTTTAAAAGTCTCTTTCACACAAGCGCTTCATTGTGCCGGGAGGTCGCCCCGTCACTTCGGGCAACAGCAGGGACGCAATCATTAAAATGCAGTTCTACCTAACAATACGGTGAAAAGATCCTCGCTACGCCGCGCTAATAGGGGTCCGCGTCGCCGCAGCGGCCGCCACGAGCCTGCAGCCGGTCGGTCACAATAACCGCTGGGCGAGAACCTGGACTCTTCCGCCCGAGCGCGGTCGCCTTTGCCACCCGACCTTTCCTAGCTCTGATCCTCCTCTAGGCCCGGGATTCTCATCCGCCGGGGCATCCTCGCCGGAGCCGGCGGGCTCCTGGAAAGCCCATGCCGCCGCCCGCCGCTCGCCCTCCCCTCTAGGCAGGCATTGTCTGGCGGCCGCGCGCTCCCCAGTCGCTTGCTGCTCCGGGAAAGTGCTCCCCATCCGCTCCTCCCTTTGTATAATCTTATTGGCAGTAGAGATCCCCTCAACAATTATTTTCCCCCCCTTCTAGATAATGAGGAGACGAAGGACAAAATTTTCCACTCTCCCCACAAAACCTGCCTTCCTCCCGTCACCCTCTCACACCAATGCAAACAGACTTACCAGGAATAAGATCAGGATCGAATTGCCCAAATAAGGCCACCTGAAATCAGGAGATGCAATCGAGTGCTTCTTTTGCCTATTGTATCACTGTATTTCCATGTCAAGAGGTGTTGGTGTTGCTGTCTTGTAGGCTCTGCCTAAGAGAGGAGAGAGAGATGGAGAGACGGGGAGAGAGAGATAAGCAGAGAGTAAGAGGAGAGAGAGGGAGAGAGAGAGAAAGCGGAGAGAGTTGTACAGATGGACCCGATGCAGTGACTGACTGGCACGCAGACACACACTTTTTGTTTGCTGCACATAATCTGCCCAATGACGCGTGACAGCCCACGTCCCCTCCCTTTAACTCTTTGCTAGGCTGGGCGCTCCCTCCGGCGCCGCCTGCCTGGAAGCGGTCTCTCCGGCCTGGCTGCGCCCGGCAGGTCCTGAGTGCCTTCCCCAACTGGCAACGCCTCTCTGAGCGCGGCCCCGCCCGCTTTTTCCTAAAGCTTCGACCCTCTGGGACTGTAAGGAGGAGAAAATCAGTTTTGGGGTCGGAAAGGGAAGAACCAAAAGAACTGGAGATGGCCTTTTTCCGTTTTCTCTTGGCACTTGGAGAACCTCCGGCAGAGAGCTGGCCACCCAGCGCGCGCACGGACCCGGAGCGCATTTCCGAGTCTCAGTTCTGTGAAGGGGAGGGGGGGTGGTGGGGTGCGGATTAGCCCCGAGGGATTCTCTGGCCATTGAGCTGCCGCTGATTTGCGCAGCTAGTTGCCTGGGGGTGATAAACCGGCTCCAGCTCGCTCCTGGAGCCCTTACACTACCAAGCCCTTCCGAGCAAGATTGAGAAAGGATGCGCTTTCGTGAGAACTTGGCTCAGCCTTTCCGTGGACCCAGAGAAGGGGTAAGGGAGGATGGAGTGGGGACGCCGCCAGACCTCGGGAGGGGATTTGCAGGGGTTTTCTGGTCCCAGGACACAAGTACCTGAACAGGGGCCGGGATGAAGGGGAGATGAGTGGGGAAAACCCGGGTTGCTGGACTCAAGCTGTTCCTGCTCCTCCGCCCTCTGCCTGGCGCGTTCTGTGTAGTCCCGGAGGGGTCCCAGGGTACGGGGCGGCCCGTATTCTCAGACCTCCGGGAGTAGGGAAGAAGGGTGAGTCAAAGTAAAAATTATTACCGTGATGGGCTCCGGAGAGCCTTTCCCGTCGGCCGGTGGTGGGAGAGTGGATGGAGTTGCCGCGGCGGTCTCGGGAGCCTCGTTTGTGCGCTAAGCCACTCAGAGGCGCTGGCCTGCCCCTTTAGTGCAGCAGCTGATACTAATGACTTGAGGTCTTTAACAGCCTGAAAGTTGACTCCTTCCGTAAGGGCCGCAACGTATTTTCTTCAGGAGATCTCGGGATTCTTTTTCGCTGTTCAGTTCTCTACTCCTAAGAGAAGAAAGATCTTTGAATGGTATAGACGCCCCCACTCCCTCAGCCCCACCCACACCACCATTACACTGAAGAGGGCAATCTGTTAGCTTTAGGATAAATCGGATTGTGTAGCCGGCTAAAGGGGACAAAGCAGAACCATGACTTAAGGAGGAGACAGCCTCGTTTTTATCCAGTGTTGAAATAAGGTAAGTGGATTGGGAGTTGGCAAAGAGCAGCTTAAAAGGAAAAGGTGTGCACCGTGTTAGTTTGATCCTCTCGCAGCTCAGCTCGGAGACCTCCCTCGGGAACCCAGTGGGGCGGCGAGCGAGGCACTGAGCACCTTCCCTCGCCGGCGCCTGTAGTCCTAGGAGGCCGGGGAAGGATTTTGCTGAGGAGAAATAAAAAAATGTGCCAGGAATTTCCCACTAAGCGAATTCTCTTCTCCTTGGTCTCTCTCTCTCTCTCTGTTCCCTTCTTTTCATCTGGCTCTGGCCCCCTCCTTTCCCCCCTCCCCCCCCCCCCACCCGCCGTAAGTTCCAGCTCCTTCTGATCAGACAGAGCCCGCTGCCTAGGATTAAGCTGGGACTGGGGGAAAGAAGGGTTGTAAAATCTCCATATATTAGGGAGGAAGGGGGGCATTCTCCCTTAATTTCCAGGTTAGCTGCTGACTTTTCAAAGAAGGCTTCTTAAACTGCAGTTGTCTTTCAACTTAACATATTTCTTTTATGCACAGGTGCACACTTTTAAATAGTTTGGCTAAGGGCGACTGGGAGTGACCAAGGCTCGATGCTGAGGGCTCTCACATGTCTACATATAAGAATCTGCAACTGTATTTAACCACCAATTGTCTTATGACTAGGTGCTCCATTCATCTCTCTCTCACAAGAAAGCATCCCCTCCCCCAATCACTTGTTTAAAGAGAGGGTAGGGAAATTAGAAATGCCAAAAGAATTGCCTCAAACATCTGAAAAATAACCCACAGGGGTGAAGAATAGTGGCCAGATGCTTAAGTGAATTCAGGGAAGAAGAAAAAGGAAAAAGAAAGGGCAGAAGAGACACAGGTATAAACTACAGCAAATTAAGATAAAGAAGTAGCCATAAGAAAGCTTTAGAACCTTAGAAACTATAGCCTGATACAGCAAAGGCATGTGTGTGGAAGGGTGGTGTCCATAAACCTAATTCCATTAGATTGTTGAACAGAACACTCCTCAGAGCCTTCTTTTGCTATTATTTAGAGAACAGGGAACTTGCCTTTCCCAGGAAAAGTCATTGGTCCATGCAAGCCACTTAAAAAAATCCTCTTACATTATTGTAATACATTATTGTAAACATAAAAGCATCCACTCCAGAATGCAGACATTCAGAAAACCTAACACTCTAAATGGAACACATTTTTCTTTTCCCTGGCCTTTCCTCTCTTAAATATAGAGGGCACTTAGACTTTGTCTCCTTTGAGGTACTGAAACCTAGACTCCAGTTTGTATAAAATAATGTTTCTGGTACTTAAGATGGGGATAGCAGAGCTTGACCTTCTAATCTCAAGCTAGAAAACAGCTAAGATTCCATACATCAAAGTGGGGAGAAATGTAGTGAGAATCTGGCCATCAGATGATGTTTCCTCTCAGTTTCACTTTTCTAACCCCTTATTAGATTTCCCCTTCTGATTTCAGATAAAAATCCCCATATAAAAGAATGTCTAATATTTTATGAATCCAACAAACTGTTTGTCTTATGTATTAACTGACTGACATAACAAAAAACCAAATATGGATAAGATTAAGCTTGAAATTCCTACTTTGAGGGTTTTCTAGTATTTTAAGTGGTACACATTTTGTTTGGTAATATAAATGGTCTAAATGACAATCTTAATGGGAGGTAAAGAAAATCTGCAAATTACTTTTATTTCTCTAGAAATTTATGAGCTAAAATGGTACATAAACTTACTTTGAAATCACTCTGCATTACTACTTAGTGGATTCACTGATACTAAGTGAAAGGTTGAGGCATTTATTCAGCCACAAACAGTACTATAAAAATGCATCTCGGTCAATAGTTTTATCTAATTCACATGGAACAATGGGTTTATGCATATATTTGGAGCTTTTTGCCCTGGGATTTTATTTCCTATTAAATGATTAGAGGGATGACAATGAAGAGTGAAGGTATGCTCACCTTGCTCCACTTTAGCAAGCCTTCTTGCAGTTATGGTAAAAATACATGTGTAGGCAACTGCAGTATTGTTTTGGAAGAGAAGGCTAGAGAGAGGTTGATGAATGATTCCCGAGGTGGTACCTTTTATGACCTAAGTGAGAGGGTGGAGAAAGGGTAAGAAAGGAACTCTGATTCTTAGAGAGTGTTAGAATGGAAATGCCATTTCTCCTCCCAGGGTAGAGAGATGCGGCCCACAATATCTCAACTTCTGTGAGAGGAGACAGGTGAAGTGTTTAAGAATTACTCACTTAGAAGGACTATTACCCTATAAGAATGAAAACACATTTTTGTTTCTGTCTCCCTTTCTAGGTCCTGGTTCATCCCCCCTCCAATCCTATTTCCAAAGCACTACACCAGCAAAGGCTTAGTTGTAAAAAAAAAAAAAAAAAAAAAAAAATACATGGCAATTCATGGTGAAAGGAAAAACGCACTGGAAGACAAGAGGATGCCAATGAAGCAGACGGTGGTGGAGACTTTTTCCTAAGCTTATTAATTTCCCACAGGGAGCTCTGTGGAAGGGGCTGTGAGGGTTGGGGGAGGCAGAGAATGGAACTTCATTCTCTGGGGTATTGCACTGCCTAGCCTCACCGTGGAGAATAAGGAACTTTCTAAGGGATAACTTAGAGGCAAGAAGAGGCCGATTTGCTGAGCTGGATGAAGGTTTACAGGAATGGGGGGGAACTTTGCTTCTTATAAATATACACAGCAATTTCCATCTGGGTCTGTTCCTTACCCTAATTATTACAGTTGGTTCATCAGGTGATAAATGAGTGAATGTTTCCCCAGCTGGTCCTGGGAGAGCCAAAGTCTCCAAGGATGGGTAATTTTGTAGCCTGGGAAGAGGAACTCCAGGCTCCCAACTGCGGGGATCATTACTCCCGACTCACGTTTTTCTCTCTTCAGCTTTTCTTTTCTCAGTAAATGGTAGCTGTTTTTAATGCTGCTGCTGCTACTACTACTACTACTACTGTCATTATGATTATAACCTACCTTTCTCAAGTTTAAAACTTTCTCTCTGAGGGGTCTCAGGTTCCTTTTACCCTCGTGTGGGAGTTCAGCTGTGAGCTGGACAGTCTTTGAGAGCTTTGTGTAATTCATTTCCTCTCCTGGATCTGAGCTGTAATCAATTGGCTTAATGGCTTCTGGGTATGACTTCTAGCAGGGCTAGCAAACTGGGGTGATATTGGAGGCAAGTACCACAGATGTGAAATGAATGCCTCATGCTCACCTGTGTGAGTGTGACTTGTGGACGAGATCCAATATCCAGTATCCTAACCCCCTAGATTCTTCCAGCTCTTATACCCCTCCTCAGATGAATATCTAGAGAGCTGGCAAGGAATAACCTGGTTTTCTGTCAAGTCTGCAGGGTACAAAGTCCTTCCCAGACTCAGACATCACAGCCCTTGCATAGATCTCTGTAGAAAGAGTAGAGTGGGAGGAAGGAAAAGTAGGCAGGGCCATAGTCAGCTACTCTGAGCCCGCTCACCCTCTGGGCCAGGCTTTCCAGGCAGACTGGGGACCAAGGCATGTCCAGCAGTCTCACATTGGAGGGAACATCATATTTTGAGAAAACTGACTCTAGGCCTTAGGAATGTCACCAAGTTGAGAGGGTCTACATCAAATTTCTTTACCAGGAGAGGGGACATCATCCCACACTTAGTACCTGAGGCCCACCTTTTCCCTCTTATTTTAGCCTGTATGTAGTTCTTGAGTTAAAATGAGAGGTACTGATGGACACACAGTGGGAACATACTGGGCAGATTCCATTCCCTGATCCCAGCTAGTCCTCCAAGGTGTGGACTTATATTGTAGACTGTGCTGCTGGGCAATGAGCAGCATGAAGCATTCCTCTCCTGGGCAGAAGGGACACAGGCTCAGGACTATCTAGCTTGGAATCTGCCCATGGCATACTTTCCTGAAGTCTGAGGAGAGAGACAGAGACCTGATCTTCTCAAAGAAAAGGGGAGGCAAAACTGAAAAGAAATGAAAAGGATTTGGGGAGTAGACATCAATTAGCAACCACAACAGTGATGATTCACATAGCTTTGTTAGAGCCTTGGGAATATAGTTTAATTTCTTCACAAACTATGCTTTCATACCCAAACTGCTCCCCTGGTCAAATTGCAAACTGGACTCTTTGAGTGAAAACCATCTTTCATGATTTCAGTTTGATGAACTGCAGGTGTTTCATGATTTAATAGAGGGGTGTTAATCTAGCATCAACGGGAAATATCTCCCAAAACATTATATGGAAAGCCTGTAGGTTTTAGCAGATCTTCATAAACACTTTAAAACCACCAATGTAAGTCTTTCTTCAATTCTAACACTTGGAGAAGTGCTCTGCTAAAGAATTCAAAAATCAACTTGTCACAAACAATAGTTAACGGCATGACTACTATAAACAATACTGAATATACATTACGAAGTGGCAGAAATAATAGGCAGGGGGATTGAAACGTATTTGTTCTCTTGAACTTGCTGATTGAAAAGCCAATTCCCAGATAGATTTGATAGTCTTCTGGTAATGTAACATAAAGCTAACCAACATATAATTCAAAATCTCCTCTAGGGTTTTAAGGAAAACCCATATTTAAAAAATAAATAATATCCAAAATTGTCAAATAAATCATTCACAAATTCCTAACAGGAATAAACATACTGAATATGAAGACCTGGATATTGAAATTTCCTGAAGGCCTAGAATTCAGTTTAGGTCTGAACAGTATTATATCTGATCAGACATGGTCTCTTTTGTGTGTGTGTGTGTGTGTGTATGTGTGTTTAAGCAGGTTGGGAGTGAATGTTCTTGAGGGCAACAATTAAAAACAAACTTTCAGGACTGTCATTTTTCTTCGCTGTATGTCCATAGTTGGTGCTCCTTGTTGCATGTTTTCACATAAGATGGTTTTGAGGAAATAGTTTGCGTGAAGTCCTATAGGAGGGCAATTGGTCCTGGAGAAGCAAAATTGAATAGGGTCCTAAAGAACATATTTTCTACCCATGATTTTAGTATCTAGTACTTTGTGTATGCGATCAGATGCCTTATAGCATTATCTACATTCTAGAGTCAGTTTGCCTGAGGCCCTAGGAAGTTAATATTTCCAGACAAGTGCAGATCCTCTGAACTCGTGAAAATCTCCTGGGGACAGTCAATGCGCTTGAGAGTGCAGCAGGTTCCAGTTCTTTCCTGTGGGACTGAATTAGCTGCTCTATCCGCAAAGCCACTCACAGCTGAGTTTGGGCCCAATGTTTGGGCGATAAGGTAAGGCAAGGCACAGAAGCGCCTGCTAGAAGCAGACACTTCCTGATGTCTGGATTCTCCGGTACCTAGGTCTCAGTAAAGGGCACGGGGACGGAGATAAGAGCGCCGAGAAGACCAACGACAGAGACGGGCTTCAATGGGGGTTAATGAGGTCTCTCTGGGAGAGACCCTGGGGAGGGAATACCCCGGCAGAATCACGAAGGGCAAACGCCGCTCCCACTTGTCTGGGATGATTCACCAGGGTGCAGAACCCTGACGCGGGATGAGACCTGGGCAGAACAAGACAAGCCGCCTTCGGCAGAGGCAGAGGGTCGTTGCTTTAGAAGCAGCGCTAGCAAACCGTGAACTTGGGGGCAGGAAGAGGCCACGTGGCACGCTCAGTGCGCTCCAGACACGCCCCGTACGCAGCGCAAGTTAAGGGCCCGCCACGTTTTCTACCTTCTCCAGCCTCCTGCCGCCTCCCTGGCATTAGTGCCTACACTTACTCCCTGCTAGGCAACCAATTTCCGCGCGTAAAAGCGTCCTAAGGACTGGGCTGAGGGACCAGCAATCTCCTTTCACCCCCACCACCATCCCCGCCCCCTGCGCGCGGCGCGTCCTCGCCCCGCGAGTCCCTCCCCCGCGACCGCCTTTCCCAGGGCAGAAGTCCGTGTTCGACCTCTTACTAGCTGGGCTGCCAGTGACCTCTTCCAGTCTTGGTTTGCCTCCTTGGGCAAACTAAGGCTGGCAAGAGCTGCCTCCGGGTCGCAGTGAGGACTCAGTGAGGGAACGAGGGCGAGCAAGCTTTGGAAAGCCAGTTGCTGAGCAGATGGTAAGGGATTACTTCCAAGAGCCAGGGTCAGTGTTATTTCAGCCTTGGACATCCCAGAGAGGTCTCAATGCCTTCATTAAGGAACATTCTCCTTAGTTAGAAGTCTGGAGAACTGACCCAAGAAGGACCAACAAGTCAGGTTCAGGCCACAACGCCAACGGGGGAACTAGACTGCCTGGGTTCGAATCCCAGCTCCTGACGCTGGGCAGGTAATTTAACCGGTCTCTGCTTCAGGCCTTCATCTGTGAAGCGAGGGTAATAAAGGAAACTCTCTTCATACAGTTATTGTGAGGGCTGAGTTGATATTTAGCAACCGCAGGGAACAACGCTTGGCACCTAGTAAATACCCATTTCACTGCTGGCTGTTGTTAGCGTTACAGCACTGCCTTGGCTTCCTCATTAGGAAATTTGGGAATTGTATTGTGCACCGGCTTTCAAAGCCACTCAGTGAAGGCTGAGGATTTCTCGATGTTTCTAGGGAGATTGGGAGGACGCACTGGAGGATCAAGTAGGCAGGAGGAATCAGGGATCCTCTCTACTGCCGAGGGAAGGGCCCGAACGTCCCAGTCACAGGCCGTGATCCCTACTAACTCCTCCCCTCTTTAAGGAAGAGGAGCGGGGCTCTGCCTGGAGGCCGGGCAACGGACTTCCAGCCCCGTCGCCCACCGGGGAGTGCCTTCTTTAGGCCTGGAAGCGGCGCCACGTTAGAAACGCAGGGAAGTCTGGCCGGCTCGGACCGAGGCAGTGCGACCTCGTGAGCGAGAAGCACGTGAACGCCTCGCTGGCTGGCTCTTGTGCCGCCGCCAGAAAGCCGAGGCCCGGGAGGGCAGAGACACCTGGGGCCCGGCCGCCCGCCAGATCTGGGCTCCGGGCCCCCGGGCAGCGCGGCTCCTCCTCTACTTCGAAGAGCCGCGGCCCAGCAGAAGCGCTCAGAGACTGGCGGGCCCTCTCCCCGCACTCAGGTCTGGACAGGTGGCCAGACGAAGCCACGTTGCCCGGGGCCGCAGCCTGGCGGCACACACCGACTCCCCAACAGCGCGGGCTCCACCGTGCCCGCCTTCAGGCCCCGCCCCCGGCGCGGGGCATTGTGGGCCGCCGGCCGATGAGCCCCAAGTCGCGCCCAGGGCCTCCTCTCCGGGCTCCGCGCCGCTGTCGCGCAGCCGCAGCGCTGAGCAGGTGAGTTGCGTTCGCGCCACGCCTACAGTCTCTCGCTGCGACACCTCCCATCTAGGTAGGGGACCCGCAACAGAGGGCAGCTGTGGGTCCCTCATTGCTCATTCTTCTGAAGGTTCCGAGAGGCAGTGGTGGAGAGCTCGAAATTTAGGATCCTAGACACCTGTGTTTGAACCCCAGATCTGCAGTCTACTAGCTGTGTGTCTTTGAGCAAATCACCTAATCCCTCTGAACTTTAGTTTCCTCATTTGTAAAATAGCAAAAACAACATTATCTCCTAGGGTGGCTATGAGTATTGCAAGGGCAAGCCTGGGTTCAGATCCCAGCTGGACCACTTGCTTGGGTTAGTTGGCCTCTTTGTGCTTCCGTTTCCTGTGAAGGAAGGGGATCTGTGACCGAGGGATAATACTTAAGTCAAAGGGCCATAAGAATTAAATGCGATAAGCCTGGCAGAGCATTCATTCTAGCACGTTGTAAGAGCCCAAACAGTTAACTATTTAAAGCATCTCAGCGCCTGCCACTTTGAAGTACTGGGTTAATTTTTATCCTTAGCTTTCCTGCCCCACTTTTTCTCCTCTTCAGAGAGAAACAAAGTGCAAAGGTGCATGTCGGTGTGAGGAGTGGTAATGCATGCAGAATTGGGAAGAAGTAGCTTGTGGCCAAAAGCTGTTACACTTCTGGAAGCTGAATGCCTTTCCTTCTGGCCGTTCCCGGTCGGTTTCTAGGGACAAGGTAAAAGTCTAGGAAAGGCAGGGAAAAAGGAGCTTAGAACATGGAAGGTGCTCAACAAATGTTTCTTGAGTCACAAGTGGCATTTCGATTATTAAGGAGGCAAGGAGACTGTGGGGAGATGCAGACTTGGGGTTGGCTTCCGTCTGTCTGTGCATGGCTGCTAGTGGGCGTCTTGAGAGAGCATTTCTGTATGACCTTATGTCGTGGCCCCTGAAGGGGAAGATCTCAGAGAGGAGATGGAAGAGAGGGGGCACTGCTCTAGGGGGACAGGTTTGGGGAACAGTAGGAGCAAGGGGGTGCATCTCCCTGCAAACGGAGAAGGTATACAGCAGACACAGAGCATACCTGACTCCAGAGAAGTAAAACTCAGATCAGGGGAAGAAAAGAGAAAAGATATAGGGGTGAATTATTTGGGGGCAAATTAGGCCTCCAGTGTAGGGTTGGAATCTGTATATTCCCCAAAGCTTGAAAATTCAATTTGGAGTCCAAAAGCTTACATTCACAGATACCCCTTAGTCATCCCTACAGCTCAGACCCTTTCAGAGTAGGGGACCATACCTCACCACCCTATGCGTCATCATTGCCTTGCTCCTTCAACACTAGTGTCCTCCTCTGACTTTTTGGATGAGAGCACTTACATCCTTCATGGTTCTCTTTAAATAATAGGATAATGGAGGATGATGCTTTACCTGGCAACTAACAGGACATCTGGGAAAACACGGCCCCAAACAGCATTCCAGACCATACCCTTCTGCTTTTTCCCCCCCCCCGAGGGCAGAGAATGTTGATGCACAACCACCCCCTAAGGTATTTCATAAACTTCTGCTCTTAGTCTGCTCTCCTCTCAGACCCAGACTAAAAAGTGCTGTTAGCAGAAAGAAGAATAAAATAAAGTAAAACCAATTCCTTAGTGTTTTGACCCCCCCTCCCTGAAAGGAGACAACCTGTGAGAAGGAGCTGCAACTTGGACGAGATTTATTTTTCCTGGCCATAAATCTCATCCCCTTGTTCCTCTGCCCAACGAAGCATGATAAAGTTCTTTTCCATAAAGTATTCAGTCTTAGAGCCACAAAGCTCCCCCAATCAGTAGCCATCTGCTTCTACCATAACTGCTGCTCCCGAAGCAGGGAAAGCAGCAGCAGAGAAAGGGCACCACTGTTAGGCTGCTGGACAAATGAGGAGACTGAATGAATAGCTTTGGTTTTCCTTGTGTATCTGTATCTATAGAGACAGGAGAAGAAAGGCCGCATTATATTGATACAACAATTGTAAAACAAAACACGGAAGAGGCATCTAAAGGGCAATATCGCATGCATCAGGGGTCTCCTGATAAAAGGGGGGCTAACAGATTTATAGAAACCTTTAATTGGTTTTCAATTGAAAGCTAAAGAGGCTGGGGCGAAGCTGTGAAGAGTGGCAAAGTGCTCTCCTTCAGCCGTCTGGGAGGCGTGATCGATTTCATGGAGGGAGGAAAGAGAATCCGGAACCGCCCGTCTCCTCTGCGCCGGCAGCGGGCGACTCCGCGATACCAGCTTTCCTCTTTGGCCTGGGAGTTACTGATAGGATCACAACCACAGAATCTCTCGATTCTCTCTCCGCACCACCCTCCTCTTCCTTGTTCCCTTACCCCCATCCTCCTTCAGACTAGTAGACAAGTGGAGAGGGAAGGAAAGGATGCAAAAGTAAATCTAACTTCCCATCCCCAGAAGAAATAGACCCGGGTTAGAAACACCGGGCTTTACACCTTTTCCTCCGCGGGTTGGGAGGCCTCTTTGAAAGAAAGAGGATTGCCTCCCTCACCCCACCCCAGTCCTCTCTTCTCTCCTTTTCTACACTCAAACAGGAAAAGCTAACCATCACAGGAGCCTCTCCACTTCTGTGGTAAGTCTTTGCTGGCGCCCACTGGGTGTATTGCAGAGCGGAGCTCTCCACTCCGCCCGCACCCGCGCCTTTGCTTTAACCCCTTCCTGCGCGGTCCGCAGCGCCCCCAGGAGCCTCGGCTGGCAGTGCCCACCCACACAGCAGCCGCTACGTCCGTCCGTCCGTTCTTAAGGCTAATTTATTGGCCCGGCCCTCCATTACCTTTTTCGATTTCCTAATTAATCAAAGATAAAAGGCAATGGTGCAAATTACGATTATGAGAGAACTGGTAGACGGTTTTGAATAAAATGGGAGAAGGGAAATATGATTAACTGGACGACATGATAGTGAAATCTCAAGTGCGAGGAACAGGCCTCAAGGCGTCAAACCCTGACCCCTTCGTGTTGCAGGTGGACCCCTCCACCTGCCCTAGCGTCGTCCCAAGGGGACAGTCCTCAAATTAGGTCACTTGGGTCTGAAGCCTTCGAGGGAGAGAGAATGGAGTTTCCTCTCGGACTCCCAACCTCACTAGGCGCCTGCCGCCCAGCTTCCTCTCCCCCTCCCCGCGCCCACTCCGCTGCCGCCTCTCGGGATTTCAGGACCCCTCGCCCGTGAGTCCACTCCATATCGCGAGCGCCTTTGGATCGAAGTGCACTCCATTATTTCGCTACTGTGCCGCAAGTCTCACACAGTTTTCCTTCTGTCTTTCAACCTCCCTCTAGTGAGGCTAACTCCTCGTGAAATTACAGGCAAATTAGTCTAGTAGGTCAGAGATTGCATTTGCTCGTGTAACGGATTAATAGAGTCCCTGTCTGATGCTGCTTTCCAGAATTACGTTCGGGATTAAAAGGCAGACACTGCACGGGCGCACATTTTGCATTCGCTGGTGGTTGTGATTAATGTTTCCGAGGGGATTTGTGCTGGGAGCTTATGGAACGTGCTTTCGGGGGTCTAATGCCCGACGGCATCAGCGCAGGGGCGAGCAGAGGGGCTGGGGGCGCGCGCCAGGGCGCTGCCGGATTAGAGAAGACGTCAGAGGGGCGCGGGGCGCCCGGGTCTTTTAGCGCTTCCCCACCCCTCATCCCCCGCTTCCGAGGAAAGCAGTGAGGACTGTCCCGGGAGGCGGACTTTAGGTCTTTTAGGCGTATGTGAAAGGGAAAGATGCCCTCGAATGTCCTGACTTCTGGGTGGGAAAAAGGGACTCAGTACCAAGCCACTGAACTTCATACATCTGTCTAGTAAGGGGAATTGCGAGCTCTGTGTTCAGAGGAAGCGCTGCTCCGAAACGCATCACTCACCCCCAAATCAGAGTCGCCGGGCCTGGAGAGAATGACCTCAACCCCCGCGAGCCGCCATTCTCAGAGCTGCTTTTTTGGGCATACAGGGAGGCACCTGGGGAGAGAAGCCAGCGCCTGGGCAGGAAATACATCCCCCTTCCCACCATCCCTAGTGGGCGGACAAACCCTCCCCGAGCGGGTGAAGAGACAAGGGAAGGAGAGGAAAGTTCCAGGATGCAAGGGGGAGGGCGAGGAGAAGGAAGGGAACCTGGCAAGCAAGGAAAAAGAAAAGCAAACAGGAAGAGAGAGAGAAGACGGTAGTGAAAAGAGAGAAGATGGGAAGGGGGGGGGGTGGGTGGCAGCTGGTGGGCATTACCGCTTTCCGGCAGAAGGGGGCACCTTTCTGGCCGAGACAGTCTTCCACTGGGCTGGGGAGGATGCCTAGGCAGAGACGCCCTCCGGCCCGGCACCAGGGTGCTGGGCGCCCCCTCCTGGCGGCTGCGCGGCCGCTCTGTGCTGTCCCGCGGGTGTTCCTGACCAGCGACTGCTCTGCCCGCGGCGACGGGGAGGTGGTGGTGGTGCGGGGAGGAAGGGCAGGGGTGGAGTAGGGGTTCGAGGGTGGTGCCGGAACGGCCAAGCTCCCCGCTTCCCACCCTGCTCCCCCGCGGCTTCCTCACCTGGGGCCTGCAGGGCTCCTTCCCTGAGATCACGCCTCCTGCTTGCCCCTGGGCGGCCCAGCTTCCGCCCTAATCCGAGCCTGCGGAGGAGCCCGCTCTCCTCGCAGAGCGGCCGGGTCTCCGCTGCAGCAGCTGGCAGGGAGGGAGCGACCGCCGGCTGCTGCCGGGCGGTGTCTGGGGGCCGCGAGCCGAGCGCGAGGAGCCGCCATCTGGAGCCTCGGCGGCGGGCGGGGGTGCGAGAGCAAGGGAAGGGGCTGGCAGCTCGGCCCGTAGCGGGAGAAGGGCAGGGATCTGCGCGTGGAGCGGCCGAGTGCTGGGTGTGTGTGGTAGGGGAGTGTGCGTGAGGGGGGATGGCCCCTGGGGAGGAGGAACAGCGGCTTGCCCCTCTCAAGTCCCTGAATTCCCGGACAGTCCCACTGGCTGGTCTAGCAAAGGAGCGGGGGACCAGCTGCAGGGGTGGGGTAGAGAACTGGGAGTGGGGAACCAAAACACTCCTACACGCGGACACAGCCGCTGTCCTCCAGAAGTGGTTTTCTCATTTCCCTTTCCTCCCACGTTGTCCATCCCACTCCAGGAAACGTTCCTTTCCAAACGGCATGGACTTTTGGACACTTCCACACTAAGACAACTACTTCAGCCAGAACGTGGGACAGGCGCTCACAGGATGTCACCCTTGAGGATAAATACTCGCTAGTTTCCGGTGAACGGTGGAAAAGGAAGCGGCTGGGGTGAGGGAGGCTCATCCTCGCATATTTAACCTGGGGAAGGAGAGAATAATTGGAAGGTGGGGAGGATAGGAAATGTGGTTGCTCCTCTCCCATCCTTTCATTTCAGATCTTTCCAATGTTTTTATATCTTTCACTTAAAAAAATCATTCCCCTTTCCTGAGTTTGGATGAGGCTGGGGAGCAAACTTCCCAAAAAAGGAAGGTGATGAATATGGGAGAGGGCCAAGGGAGATGTTCAGGGAACTCAAACTCTCCAGCTTCCACCTATTTCTGAGGGAAATGCCATCAGCCATGGGTTTTAGCCCAATGTAAGGGGAGCTGATTGGGTGTATGGGCGGTGGTGGGAGGTCTGAATTAAGGGAAAGAAAGAAAGAAAGGCAGACCCTCTCCCACCCCAAGGCATTAAAAGACACCCCCTCCCCCAGCTGTCTTGTGTCCGGCAGAATGGCATTATGTAAAAAATCTGGCACGTCACCCAGTGGCACATCTGGTAGGTGTAGATGGCATTCATTAGCACAGGGTTTCTACTCTGCTGCATGCCAAAGCCCTGACAGAGATGCCCGCTGCCAATCATTCACTCGCTGCCAATCCCAGAGCGCGGCCTGGCGGGATGGCTCCCTTCCACCCTGGCACTGGGACTGGAGGAAACAATGTGTTGAGATAGGAGGAGACGAAAGCGGAGCTGAAGATGCGAGGCACCCAACAGATGTATCCAGTGAAGAGATAACGGTGCGAAGATTCATTTAGCAAGAAAGCATATGCAGGATCGCAGGAGGGAGGCTTGGGCAGGGGTCTGCCTACCTAGGGCTGAGCTGGGGGAGGGGCAGGGGATCCCCTTCAGAAACCTCAAAGTTGAAGTTGCTTCTCTAAAAACACACAAAGACCATTCTCCCCAACCCTAACTCTAAGACCTCCTCTCTCTCTCCCTGCCCCCAATATGTGCCTCTGCTTAACTTACTAGCTCTGAAAAGATGAACTACTCTGCCCTCCTCAAGACTTTCTGATTACCAACATAAAGAGCACCTTCCTGTCTTTAAAGCTGCATCATTCTCTTTGCCTTGTAATTTGAGGAGGGAGGGAGGGAGGGTGTCAGGCTATCTTTACTGCATTTTAAAATGTAAAGTGTGCCGGGACTGAGTTGCATATATTAATAATATGGATAAAAAAAAGAACGTATAGGTCTATTTCAATTCCTAGCCTTTCAGAGGGGATAAAGACAAACAAAGGAAAGCAAAGGAATTATTAAAATGGCAAAGGATGGATAAAAGTAAAATCTATGTTAGAGGTTGTCTCTGACGTTATGCTTTTTCTTAGGCTGAATGGTGGTTACCTAGGTAGTCGGTGGTGTATCGTTTTTATTTATGCCATGCACATATTTTATAAAAATTCTTTTTATCCATTGGATATTTAATGAAACAACAAAACTCAGAGGTTTGAGGATCTGTGGAACTCAGTGTTTAAGTTGGGTCTCACAGCTTTTTATTGAGTATACATGTAGATATATGTAAAATTACAATAATCATTTTAGTGTAAGTATATACTATGAAGTGTCTGAGGCATGCTTATACTGGCTCGTGGTCACAAGATGGCTATTATAATTCCAGGCATCACACCATTGTTCTAACCATGAAAAAATGGACAGGAGCAAAGAAAAGTAATTCTTTTCTTTTATCAGTGAAGGAAATACTTTGACTTTTCACTAGCCAGACCTGGGTCACTTGGCCACAGATCCTTGCAAAGGAGTCTGGGAGAACTAGCCTTTAAAGTGTCAAAAGATAGGGATAAGCGGACTGGGAGCAGGTTGTTGAATTGCAAGCAAGGATGTCTGCCAAAAAACTGAGGGCAAAGAAGACAATGTTAGCACCAGGCAAGAGCACATTATCAAGTTTTACCATTGTTGTAAATAAAAGTCTTTTGTTTTCATTATAGTCATTAAAACTTATCAGTCAGGGATACTGCACTTGAATTTAGCAGTTTCTTTGTGAATTTCATCAAGTTCTATTTCAAAATAAGAGCTCAGGCTTAATTGATATATTCATAAGACAGCTGACATAAAATCTTCTTTGGAAGAAAAGTGTAGTAAAATTATTCTTTGGAAGAAAAGTGTAACTAGAACCTGTTTACAAATTTAAATGAAACAGGGAGAAGGGCTATTGTTAGAAGAACTAGACTTTTAATCCCATCTCTGTGACTTACCAGAAATGTGACTTTGGGCATTTTACCTGTCTAAGTTGTATGTTCTTATCTGTAAAATGGGTTAATAATGTTAATATTGCCTTGCAGGTATATGGTAAAGCTTAGTAATAATGATACAAGTTGTTTTTAAAATGTAGTAGTTGTTAGGGGCCCAGCAGGAAATAAAATTCAGTCCAAATGGATCATATAAGGAGACTACTTAGAAATATGTGGGCGTGGTTAGGGGAGCAAATGAGGTGATGATGCAAACAGCAGAGCAAGAACCTCTTAGGAGAGGAATTAGTGTTTCTGGAGCCCAGTAAGGACTGGAACCTGGGAGGAGGGGCCTAGTGAGAGTTATAGGGACATGGCTACTGCCAGAGAGGCAGTGGGTATAGCAAGGAGGGAGCAGGGAAGAAACACCCAAAACTTTCTCTTCTCACACCCTTCAATTTCATGTTGATATTTTCCATTGGCCAAACCAACTGGAAACTAGTCCACAAGCTGCTGGAGCATGGTGATGAATCTGCGTGGGTCAGCTTCTGAGGGCACAGAGCCAGCACAGAAGGATGGAGAATGAATCTCGGGGAGACAAATGGAGAATAATCAGCATGCAACTATTATTATTTACAAATAAGATTATCTGAGAACCCTGCCTGCAAACATCTTTTTGATGCACAATTCCAGCTGGAAGTAAAAACTTAACAAGCTTTGTAAACCTGAGCATCCAAGATTTTAAGAGTCATCTCTCAAAGTGCTTTGGCTGAAAAACTCCTGCTAGCACTCAGGAAAGATTTCCAGAGGTCTTGGCAGATTTTGCAAGCCAAGACCTGGAAGAATTTGAGAGTATACCTTCTTGACTTCCTTTGGTCATCCCCTGATCTCTCATCATTTTGTGGCTTCCTGTGTCAGAATCAGTCTTGCTAGGCCTGGTTAGTCACTTGCTGACTGTTGGTGTCAAGGAAGCCAGCCATGCTTCAGCAAAAGGTGACTAGCTCATAACAAATCAACCCTATAGCAACAGGAAGTCTTCCTAATGCCTTCCCTTGAGTTCAGAGTCTGTGTGGACTTCAGATTGAGGGAACTTTTCCTCTTTCCAACTTTCCCTATCCTTTCCTCCTGAACCTGAACTAACCCATAGACAAAATGATGAGAGAGGATAGTGATGGAGAAGCATGTTCTCTTCCCTAATTTGAGATAAAAATTATAACTGGTATCAGAGTCTTGAATGTTCATTCTGGATAACAGCACAAACAAAAGCCTCATTTCAGAATCTCCTAGAAACTGAGTTTGAAAATTTGAGAGGACTGATAATAAAAATCAGCAGTCACCATTTTTAATGGAGAGAAATTAACTATAGAAAAACTGAAAATTAGGTGTGAGAAGCAAAGATGAATATTTGTGGAAATACCATATACAACAAAACAATAAATACAACTGAAATATATCAGCTTCTGGCTTGACAGCATGGGGTGCTCTGCTGACCCATTACCCAGTGAAACTGGTGAAAATTTTATATATATAAAACAAAAAAAATCATTTAAAGTCTCTGGAAATGGTCCTAAAGGCAAACAGCAGATGAAGAAAGGTCTATTCAAGAATATCTATGCCCATTTCGTAAGAAAGGCGAAAGTCTGTGGTCTTGGAACCAAGACCTCTCCCTTCCTCCCCACTCCCAACTCACGGAGGCACAGACTCAACTCCAGACTGCTGCAGCCAAGGACACGCGGCTCCCTCTGTCCCCAAAGTCCCAACTGGAGGGTTTTCTTTGCAAGAGGAGCAGGATTTCTGCTTTTCTCATCCTGCCCCTAGCTGCCTGTTTCTGAGCCTAAGTCTCAGATGAGTTTGGTTGGAGGTGGGAGCTTCCTTCTGTCAAGCCCTCCTTGTGGAAAGGAGGTTCTACTTTGGGCGTGGTGCGTTGAGAATTCTGGGGCCCCAGTAGACCTTCTTTTTTTTTTTTTTGAGGAAGTTTAGCCCTAAGCTAACATCTGCAGCCAATCCTCCTCTTTTTGCTGAGGAAGACTGGCCCTGAGCTAACATCCGTGCCCATCTTCCTCTACTTTATATGTGGGACGCCTACCACAGCATGGCTTGACAAGCGGTGCCATGTCCACACCTAGCATCCAAACCAGCGAACCTGGGCCACTGAAGTAGAATGTGTGAACTTAACCATTGCTGGCCACTGGGCCAACCCCTCCCCTAGTTCTTGAGGCAGAGATTCATGCCAGGAGAAGCAAGCTGAGAGGACTGCAGGCTGCTGCCACTCTCCCCCAACCAAGCATTCAGCCCCTAGATTAGGGATGTTACTCGGAGAGAAGCTTGTCATTGTTCCCACCCCCAGCTCCAGAGCCCTGGCCCAGAAAATTTGCCTGTCAGGGAAGGGGGGAGAACCAGGTCATGAAGCAGACAACTCCTAATCTCTTCCTGGAAGAACTGACTTCGTTGCAACAGGGTGGTGAAGTTTAAACCTATGGGCTACTTTCAAGAAAAGTAGAAATTGTGGTAAAAGGCAATTGAGAGGAGATTTGTGGATCTACTGAAGATGTAGCCTAGAGGGTGAAACCAGGTGGTTTGTATGAGAGAACCAGAGAATGAGCCGGGAGGAGCACTACTGGAGTTGGTACAAATATCAAACACTGACCTCAGAAACTGCTCTATTGAGTTAGTTTGTAGAGGAATTCTGCTCCTGGGAGCTGTTTTTGTTAAAAAAAATTTTCCCAACAATTTTATTGAGGTATAATTAACAAATAAAATTGTATATATTTGAGATACACAAGGTGATGATTTGATATACACATACACTGTGAAATGATTACCACATCAAGTTAATTAACACATCCACCACCTCATATAGTTACCTTTTTTAAATGAGAACACTTCAGATCTACTCTCTTTGCAAATTTCAAGTATACAATATGGTATTATCACCAATAGTCATCATACTGTACATTAGACTGCCAAAACTCATTCATTTTATAACTGAAAGTTTATGTCCTTTGACCAACATTTCCACATTTCCCCCACCTCCTCAGCCCCTGGTGACTATTTTTAAGATTCCACATGAGTGAGATCATATAATGTTTGCCTTTCTTTGGTTTATTTCACTTATCATAATATCATCCAGGTTCATCCATGTCAAAGGTAGCAGAATTTCCTTTTTATGGCTGAATAACATTACATCGCATATATATGATATATAAATATATGTGTATATATATATGTCATATATATATATATACACACTACATTTTCTGGATCCATTCATCCATTGATGCTTACTCAAGTTGTTTCCATATCTTGGCTATTATGAGTAATACTGCAAAGAATGTGGGAGTACAGATATCCCTTTGAGATACTGGTTTTGTTTTCTTTGGATATATACCCAGAAGTGCAATTGCTAGATTATATGGTAGTTCTATTTCTAATATTTTGAGGAACCTCCATACTGTTTTCCATAATGGTTATACCAATTTGCATTGTCACCAATAGAGTACAAGCATTCCCTTTTCTCCACATCCTCACCAACACTTATCGCTTGTCTTTTGGATAATAGCCATCCTAACAGATGTGAGGTGATAGCTTATTGTGGTTTTGATTTGCATTTCCCTGATGATTAGTGATGTTGAGCATTTTTTCATGTACCTGTCCATCAAGCTTCTTTTTGTCTACCTGTCTATTCATGTCCTTCCTCATTTTTTAATTGGATTATTTGTGGGGTTTTTTCCTATTGAGTTGTACAAATTCCTCGTATATTTTGGATTTTTTTTAAAGATTGGCACCTGAGCTAAAAACTGTTGCCAATCTTTTTTCTTTTTTCATTCTTCTCCCCAAAGCCCCCCAGTACACAGTTGTATATCCTAGTTGTGAGTGCCTCTGGTTGTGGCATGTGGGACACCACCTGAACATGGCCAGATGAGTGGTGCCATGTCCACGCCCTGGATCCGAACCAGTGAAACCCTCGGCCGCCAAAGCGGAGCATGTGAACTTAACTACTCAGCCACAGGGCTGGCCCCTATATTTTGGATATTAACTGCTTATCATATAGATGGTTTGCAAATATTTTCTCCTATTCCATAAGTTACCTTTTCATTTAGTTTATAGTTTCCTTTGCTTTGCAGTAGTTTTTTGGGTTGGTATAGTCCCACTTGTCTATTTTTGCTTTTCTTGCCTGTGCTTTTGGTGTCATACCCAAAAAATTGTTGCCAAGACCAAAGTCAAGAAGCTTTTTCCCAACGTTTTCTTCTAGGAGTTTTATGGTTTCAGTTCTTATATTGAAGTCTTTAATCAATTTTGAGTTAATTTTTGTGGGTGGTATAAGATAAGAGTACAATTTCATTCTTTTGCATGTGGTTATCCAGTTTTCTGAAAATCATTTATTGAAGAGACTGTCCTTTTTCCATTTTGTGTTCTTGGCACCCTTGTCAAAGATTAGTTGACAGTATATGTATAGGTTTATTTCTGGGATCTACATTCTGTTCCATTGGTCTATGTGTCTGTTTTTATGCCATTACCATACTGTTTTTACTATTACAGCTTTGTAATATAGTTTGAAATCAGAGAGTGTGAGCCTCCAGCTTTGTTCTTCTTTCTCAAGATTGCCTTGGCTATTCAGGGTCTTTTGTGGTTCCATGCAAATTTTAGGATTTATTTTTTCTATTTCTGTGGAAAATGTGAGAGCGCTATTGAAAACATTAGAGCAATAGGCCAGGAATCAGTAGAGTTTAACATCTGGGTGCAGTCAGCTAGAACTGCCGTCATCCCAGAGTGACTGTAGGCTATGTCGCCCTCATCAGAGAGCATCAGAGGCTTAATACTGTGTATGTGTATTTGTGTGTGTGGGAATAACAATAATGACTAATTCCTACAGTTGCTAAAATGTATCATCTAAAATGTCTAGTTTTTAACAAAGAATTACATGGCATGAAAAGGAACAGGAAAGTAGGACTCATATACTGGATAAAAAACAGGCAACCGTGGGGCCGACCCAGTGGCGTAGTGGTTGAGTTCACATGCTCTGCTTTGGCAGCCTGGGGTTTATGGGTTTGGATCCCAGGCATGGACCTACATACCATTTATCAAACCATGCTGTGGCAGGCATCCCACATACAAAGTAGAGGAGGATTGGCATGGATGTTAGCTTAGCAACAATCTTCCTCAGCAAAAAGAGGAAGATTGGCAACAGATGTTAGCTCAGGGCCAATCCTCGTCACCAAAAAAAAAAAAAAAAAAAAAAGCAGGCAAACGAAAATGATCAGATGTCAGATTTAACAGGAAAAGATTTCAAAGTAGCTGTTATAAATGTGTTCATAGAACTAAAGGAAAGCATGATTAAAGGAAGGTTTGATAATAGTGTTATATCAAATAGATAATATAAAGAAAGAGATAGAAATAAAAAAAATAAATGGGAAATCTGGAGTTAGAAAGTGAAATGACTGAGGTAAAAGATTCACAGTATATTTGAACTGGTAGAAAAAAGAATTAGTGGACTTCAATGTAGATTGATAGTATACAAAGTGAAGAACAGTGAGAAAAAAAGAAGGAGGAAATATGAATGGAGCCTCAGAGAAATGTGGGACACCATTAAGTATACCAGCATATGTTTAATGGTAGTACCAGAAGGAAAAGACATAAAAGAGAGTAAAAAATAGGAGAAATAATAGCTGAAAAATCCTCAAATTTATTGAAAAACAATAACCTACATATCCAGGAAGCTCAATGAATTCCAAGTAGGATAAATGAAAACAAACCAATAAATAGACACATCATAGTAAATACATTGAAAGTCAAAGGATAGGAGCAAATCTTGAAAGGAGCAAGAGAAAAATGATGTGTCACTTATAAGGGAACCCTGATAAGATTAATAGCTGACTTCTCAGCAGAAACAATGGAGGCCAGAAGGCTGTGGGATACCAAATTTAATGTGCTTGAAGAAAAAAAACCTGCTTGGTTGAGCCCACTGCCTTGGAGCTACTCCCACATGCCTCCCTCTTCTAGGTCTGTGAGTGTAGTAAATCTCTTTCTTTTTCGCATACCTCTCCATGGTGTGATTTTGTGTCCACACCTGAGGGATCATCAAAAAACCCCATTTTAAGTAACTTAATTATTCCTTACAATACAACACTATACACAACATTTAACTCAAAGTGAATCAAAGACCTAAATGTAAGAGCAAAAACTGTAAAACCCTTGGAAGAAAACATAAGGCTAAAACCTTCATGACTTTGGATTTGGCAAGGGATTCTATGATATGACACTTATATCTCAAGCAACAAAAGAAAAAAATAAATGGATAAGTTTGGAATTTGCAAATCATATATCTGATAAGGGTCTTGTATCAAGAATATACAAAAAACTCTTAGTACTCAAGAGTGAAAAGATAAATAATCCAATTAAAGAATGAGCAAAGGATTTGAATAGACATTTCTCTAAAGAAGATGGAACAATGGCCATTAGGCACATGAACAAACACTCACCATTATTAGTCATTAGGGAAACGCAAATCAAAACCACAGTGAGATACTACTTCACACAGTACTATGGCTATGATAAAAAAGACAGACAATAACAAATGTTGGCAAGTATGTGACAGTTCCTCAAAAAGTTATACATAGTGTTGCCATATGACCAAGCAATTCTACTCTTAGATATACATTGGATAGAATTGAAAACATATGTCCACACAAAAAGTTGTACACACATATTCAAAGCAGCATTATTCATCATAGCTATAAAGTGGAAACAGCCTAAATGTGTATCAATTGATGAATGGATAGACAAATTATCTTATATTCACACAATAGAATAATATTTAACCATAAAAAGTAGTGACGTACTGATAGAAGTTGCAACTGGATGAATCTTGAAAACCTATGCTAACAGAAATAAGCCAGCCTTAAAAGGACAAACATTGCATGATTCCACTTATATGAGGTAACTAGAGCAGTTAAATTCATAGAGCTGGAAAGTAGAATAGTGAAGGAAGGGGGAAGGGGAGTTATGGTTTAACAGGTACAGAGTTTTATTTTGGGATGATGAGAAAGTTCTGGTTATTGATAAAGGTTACAAAATAATGTGAATGAACTTAATGCCACTGAATTGTACACTTAAAAAGAGTTGAAATGGTAAATTTTGTGCTATGTATAGTTAATCACAACTCAACACACTGCAAATGAGAGAACATTTTCTTTTGGGGTTTTCATTGTGGGGGGGGTAAAGAAACACATATGGTGGTTTTATATCTATATTCTACTTAAGCTGGTGAGATGCTAATTTTAAGTAGACTGTGAAAAGATAACTAGTTATAATCCTTAGAGCAGTTGCTAAAAAACTATACAAAGAGATGTAGTCAAAAACACTATGGATAAATTGAAGTGAATACTCAAAAATATTTAAATAGCCCAAAATAAGTTAGGAAAGGAAAGATAGAGGAACAAAAACCAAATAATATAATGGTAGACTAAATGCAAACATATCAATAATTACATTAAATGCAAATAGTCTAAACAGAGAAAATACAGAGTTGGTCAGAATTGATTAAGAAAAAACAAACAAACCATGAACCAAATTTATGTTGTCTACAAAACAATCATTTCAATATAATGGTATAGATAGATTAAAAGTAAAAAGATCAAAAAGGATACCTGAAAACATTAATCCATAGAAAGCTATGTGGCTATTTTAATAGCTGACATAGATTTCATAGCTAAAATAATACTAGGGATAAAAAGGATCATTATGTAATGATAAAAGGGACAAATGATCAATAATTCATAACAATCTTAAATCTGTATGCACCTAATAACAGGGCTTTAAATTACACAAAGCACAAACTGAGAGGAGTAAAAGGAAAAATAGACAAATATGCAATTATATCACAGACTCAGAAACTCTTTCATTAATAGAAGAACGAATAGAAAGAAAATCAGCAAAGGTATAGAATAACTGAACATCATCAGCAAAGAGCTGAATCTAATTTTCATTTATAGAGCACTCGGCCAAACAACAGTAGAACACACATTCTTTCCACATGCACATGGAACACTCACCAGGATACTTTATATCATGGAATGTAAAACATAGTTAACAAATTTAAAATATTCATAATAATATCAAGTATGTTCTCTGACCGTACTAAGCAAGACACAGATTATCAGAAAGATATTAAGCAAAAAACAGATATCAGAAAGTTAATAGGAAAATCTCCAAGCACTTAGAAGTTAAACAACACATGTCTAAATAACCCATGCATCAAACAGGAAATCTCAAGGGAAATTAGAAAATATTTTGAACTGAAGGAAAATAAAAATACATAAAATTTGTGGAATGTAGCTAAGGCAGTGCTCAGATGGAAATTTATAACTTTAAATGCTTATGTTAGAAAAGAAGAGAGCCAGCCCTGATGGCCTAGTTGTTAAAGTTTGGCACATTCTGCTTCAGTGGCCTGGGTTGGCTTCCTGGGGGCAGAACCACACCACTTGTCTGTCAGTAGCCATGCTGTGGCAGTGGCTCACATAGAGGAACCAGAAGAGCTTACAACTAGATGCAACTATGTACTGGGGCTTTGAGGGGGTGAGGGGAGAAGAAAAAAGGAGGAAGATTGGCAACAGATGTTTGCTTAGGGTGAGTTTTCCCCTGCAAAAAAAAAAAAAAAAGACATAAGAAAGGTCTCAAATAAATAATCTAAGCTTCCACCTTAAACTAGAAAAAAGAGGAAAATAAATGATGATAAGAACAGAAATCAAAGAAATTTTAAAAAGAAACAATAAGTATAGTCAATGAAAACACCAGCTGGTTCTTTGAAAAGATTAATAAAATTGACAAGACTCAAGCAAGACTGACTAAGAAAAGAAAGAGAAGACACAAATTTCTAATATCAGGATGGAAAAGGAGATATCACTATAGATTCTGTAGACTTTTAAAGGATACTAAGCTAATACTATGAAAAACTTGACAAAGCCAATTGATTAGATGAAATGGCAATTCCTTGAAAACCACAAACTAGCAAAACTCACCCAAGATGGAATAGATAACCTGAACAGTCTTATAACAACTAGGTAAATGGAATTCATAGTAAAAAACAAAAAACCTTTCTAAAAAAAGAAATCTCCATGCTTAAGCAGCCTAACTGGTGAATTATACCAAATGTTTAAAGAAAACATGTCACCAGTTCTACACAATTTCTTCCAGAAAATGGAAGAGAAGGACATATTTCATGGTTCATTTTATATCAGATATGAAATCCAGCAAAGGAAATTCAGGAAAAAAATCCCACAGATCAATATGTCTCATGATTATAGACTCAAAGTCCCAGTAAAATATTAGTAAATTGAATCCAGCAACATATAAAATGAAAGTGACACCAGAGAAAAACTGAGTTTATCCAAGGAATGTGAGGCTGGTTCAATATTTGAAAACTAATCAATTTAGTCTACTGTATTAACAATCTAAAAAAGAAAAGCCCACAAGATCATATCAATTGATCCTGAAGTAGTATTTGATAAAATTCAACATCCATTGTTGATAAAAACTCTCTGCAAACTAGGAATAGAGAAGAACTTCTTCAACCTGATACAGGACAACTGCAAACAATCTACTTTTAACGTTGTACTTGTTGGAGATAGAATGAATGTTTCTTATGAGCAGAAAAAGGCAAGAATGTCTACTTCCACCATTACTATTGAACATCATCCTGGAAGTCCTAGCCATTGCAATAGGGCAAGAAAAAGAAATAAAAGATGTATGGAGTGGAAAGGGAGAAATAAATTGTCCCTATTTGCAGATGACACAATTTCCAACATAAAAAATTCCCAGGAATTTATTTTTAAAATCCTAGGACAGATATGTGAGTTAAGCTGGTCACTGAATATGAGTTTACAAGGTCAATACACAAAACTATCGTTCTACATACTAGCAATGAACAATTGGATACCAAAATTTTTTAAAAAATTACAAAAGTTTCTGACAAAAAAGGGAAATGCCTATGAATAAATCTAACCAAACTGTGTAGGATCTGTATGCAAAAACTAAAAAATGCTGATGAAAGAAATCAAAGAAAATTTAAATAATGGAGAGATATGCCTTATTCATGAATTGGAATACTCAAAATAGGAAAGTTGTCAATTTTTCCTAAATTAATTTATAGATATAACAATTATAATCAAAATTACACAGAGATATTTTGTAGATATAGACAAGATGATTCTAAAATTTATATGGAAAGACAAAAGAAAAAGAATAGCTAAAATAATTTTGAAAAAGAATAAATTTAAAGAATTTATAGTACCTGACACCTAAACTTACTATAAAGCTATGGCTATCAAGACAGTGTGGTATTGGCAAAAGAATAGACAAATAGATGAATGGAACAGTATAGAGAGTCCAGAAATAGATCCATACAAATACAATCATTTTATTTTTGGCAAATTTGCAAAGATAATTAAATAGAGAAAGAATAGTTTTTTCAATAAATGCTGTTGGAACGATTGGACATCCATGTGTAAAAAGCAAAAGCAAACAACTAAATCTCACACTTTATACCAGTATTAATACAAAATAGATCATAGATCTAAATGTAAAACCTAAAACTAAAAAACTTTCAGAAGAAAACGTAGGAGCAAGTCTTTTTGACCCAGGGTTAGGCAAGTGTTCTTAGTCATGATGTCAAAAGCATGATTTATAGAAGAAAAAATAAGTGGCCAGCCCTGTGGCCAAGTGCTTAAATTCCCTGCACTCTACTTTGGTGGCGCAGGTTCATGGGTTTGGATCCCAGATGTGTACCTACTCCACTCAGCAGCCATGCTGTGGAGGCATCCCACATACAAAGTAGAGGAAGGTTGGCACAGATATTAGCCAAGGGCTAATCTTCCTCAAGCAAAAAAAAAAAAAAAAAAAAGAGGATTGGCAATGGATGTTAGCTCAGGGTGAATCTTCCTCACAAAAAGAAAAAGAAAAAAAGAAAAAAGGAAAAGAAAAAATGACTTGGGCTTAATAAAAATTTAAAACTTTTTCTCTCTGAAAGTCACTGTTAAGAGAATCGAAAGACAAGCTATAGACCAGGAGAACATATTTGCAAATCATGTATCTAACAAAGGACTTGTATGCAAAATAGCAAAAGAACTCTTAAAACTCGACAGTAAGAAAATAGTCTGATTAAAATATGAGTAAATGATTTGAGCAGATGAGTATCTGTGAAGATATCTGGATGGCAAATGACTACATTAAATGATTTCCAACATCTTTGGTCACTGCAGATATGAAAATTAAAATTACAATGATTTTTAATATTAGAATGGTTAAAATAAAAAATACTGATAATACCAAGAACTAGTGTATTACTTTGCTTGAGCTGCTATAATAAAAATGCCATTGACTGGGTGGCTTAAACAACAGAAATTTATTTCTCACAGTTCTGGAGTTTGGAAGTCCCAGATCAAGGTGCCAGCATGGCCAGGTTCTGACGAGAACACTCTTGCTGGTTTGCAGATAGCTACCCTCTTGCTATATCCTCACAAGGCAGAGAGAGAGATCGTCTCTATCTTTTCTCTTCTTATGTGGGCACTAATCCCATTGATGAGGGCTCCACTCTCACGACCTAATTATCTCCCAAAGGCTTCACCTCCTAACACCATCACGTTGTGGTTTAGGGCTTCTACATATGAATTTTGGAGGGAACACAAACGTTTATTCTGCAGCAGCTGACAAGGATACAGAGGAATTGAAACTGTCATCTATTATTGGTGGGAGTGTGAAGTTATTCAGCCACTCTAAAAAAGTTCAACAGCTTTTTTTGTTTTTTTTAAAATAAAGTTAAACATACACTTATATGACCAGCAATCCCGTTGTTTGGGTACTTACCCTAGACAAATGAAACTGATATACACAGCATCTTGTTCACTAACATTCGTAGCACCTGTATTCATAATTACCAAAAGCTGAAAACAACCAAAATATCTTTCAATGGGTGAATGGATAAACAACTTCGGTACATACATACAATGGAATACTACTTAGCAAGCAAAAGGAATGAACTGCTGATATATAGAAAAATTGGGGTGATTTTCAAAGACGTTAAGCTGAGTGAAAGAAGCTAATCTGAAAAGGTTGCATACTGTTTTTATTTATACGACATTCTCAAAAAGATGAAGCTGTAGTACAGAGAGGTGGAGTGCTGCTGTAACATATACCTAAAGTGATGGAAGTGGCTATCCCATCCTTGTCACCATTTGTAGGGATTTTCAGGTATTTAGAGGCTAATCAAGGAAAAACTATGAGCACGAGGTGGTAGTAGCACAGACAGGCTTTATTTGGGCAATGCTTTGACAAATTTGCATATTAGGTGAAATGTCTCATAGCATGAGCCTGTCCAGAGGCTACAGAGTGGGAGCCATCACTCAGAAAGGGAGGAGGTGAGAGGGGTTAGGAGAAGTGGTGTCACTCAGCAGCCCAACAGGGATTCTCTAGGTCAGAGAGTTCCAAAAGACAGCGGCAGTTTAGGGTCTTTACAGCTCCGGAGTTTATCTTATCTATGGCGAGCTGATATTGTGTGCACTTTTATGAGAGTATGCAAAACAGGCAAGCTTTACGTGGCTAACAGTCTGCTTACTTGGGCTGTTTAAAACAATTGAATGTGTGAAAGTTTGACTTTGGTACCAGTGGGATTTTAAGCTAATGGGTCTCAGCGTAGTGTGAAAAAGTAAACAACCTAGAGGCCTATATACAGAGGCCATCTCTGCTTCATTTATATGACAATTTGGTAATAGGTAGAGGCTAGAAGAAATTCGAACACATAATAGAAAGAGTCTGGATTGCCTTGAGGAGACTGTTGGTAGAAATATGGATGTTAAAAGTAATTCTAGTGAGGACTCAGAAGGAAAAGGGGAACACATTATTGGAAACTGAAGGAATTTTATATATAATTAAAGGAATTGTTATGTAGTGGCAGAAAACTTGGCTGCAGTGTGTTCTCCAGTTGCGGAGAAAGCAGAAGTTGTAAATGATGAAATTGAATATGTTGCTGAAGAGATTTCCAAGCAAAGTATTGAAGATATAGCTTGGTTTTTTCTTTCTGCTTAGTAAAATGTGGAGGAAAGAGATAAATTAAGGGAGGAATTGTTAAAGCAAAAAGGAACCAGCACTTGATGATTTGGGAGGTTCCTGGCTTATCCAGATTTCAAAGGATGCTAATATTAGGAGACTTACTGTTAAGGAAATGTGTTCTGGAGAGAAGGCCAAGGGTATGACTGGATAAACTGTCGCTGAACCAGTTAAGCATGTGACTCATGCATCCACTCAATAATCTCAGTAGAAGACAGGAATAGAGATGGAGTTATTCAGGAAATATCTGTGGAAGACGCTCTTGTCTAATGCTATGGATCCTTGTGACACACCTGGGAGACCGACAAGCCTTTTTAGAATGTTATATTGGCAGGAATGCTGCTAGCTTGGACTGAAAGGGACAGAAAAGGACAAAATGAGAGAAAGCTGCTGGCTTCCAAAATTACTCAAGTAGGAAATTGCAACTGCAAACATATGCTACCCTTCAAGTAAAAGTGATAATGATTCCAAGGGTGAAGCCACTGCGGGTTGTACAGAGACCTATGGAATCTCAGAGGCCAGAGCATTAACACACAGAATATTATTCACAGGTCTTGAAACCTAATGGAATTATCCCTTATGCATTTCAAACTTACCTGGAACTGGTGACCCCTTTATTCCTTCCAATTTCTCCCTTTTGGAATAGGAATGTCTATCTTATGTATAATTTCTACGCTTATACCACCACTGTATTTTAGAAGCAGATAACTTGTTTTCTTGTTTTATGTGTCCACAGAAAGAAAACTTTTGTCCCAGAATGGGTTGTACTCAGAGCCTAACCCACACCTGATGTAGATGATGAGATTTGGGACTTTTGAGCTAATGATATGTAGATGAGATTTTAGACTTAGGGTTGATGTAATGAGTGGAGACTTTGGAGGATGTTGGGATAGTGTGAATATACTTTACATGTGAGACAGATGTGGATTTTGGGGGACCAGAGAGTGGACTGAAGTAGGTTGAATGGTGCCACCCTCCAAAAGATATGTCCACATTCTAATTCCTAGAATTTGAGAATCTGATCTTATTTGAAAAGAGGGTCTTTGCAGATGTAATTAAGTTAAGGATTTTAAGATGAGATCATCCTACATTACCTGAATGGGCTCTAAATCCAATGACAAGTGTTCTTATAAGAGACACACAGAAGAATGACAGATAGGAAGATGAGGAGAAGGCCATGGGAAGGTGGAGGCAGAGACTGGAGTTGTGCAGCCACAAGCTAAGGAATGCCTGGAGCCCTCAGAAGTTGGAAGAGGCACGGAAGTTGTCTCCCTTAGAGTCTTTGGAGAGGGCAACACCTTGATTTTGGACTTCTTGCCTTCAGAACTATGAGAGGACTCATTTCTGTTGTTTCAAGCCACGGGTTTGTAGTAATTTGTTATGGAAGCCCTAGGAAACAAATACACCTACCTTGTTATGTTTTTTAGATTTAGAGTTCTGTCATGGGAGGGTTACACTAGCTTTACAGAAGAGCACTACTATACATTTGGTTTGTATAAGTTTGAGAGTGATTGGGACATGGAAAATACAGCCCTAAGTTTACACAGACCTCTTCATTGACCCTATGCAGAGAAAACTCTTAGAAAAAGCTTAAGATTCTATGTCACATACAACTTTGCATCTCATTGGACATATGCAATTCCTCTGAAAAAGGTATCTTGTTTTCAGTCTCCTTCCAATTTGTGTGGGATGACTTCTAGAACAGGAGGCAATTCCAATATATAGTTAAAACAGAGAGATAAGAAGATAACCTTTCTGAGCTGGTTTTCCCATCTGTGAAATGGAAAAGAACTAATATCCAACTTGCCGAATTCTTTTTTGTTTTTATGAGAAAGAATATGAATATGCTTTTAGGGCTGTATAGTACTACTTGTGATATTTAATTTTGTGTCAATTTGACTGAGCCATGAGGTACCCAGATTAAACACTATTGCTGGATGTGTCTGTGAGGATATTTCTGGATGAGATTAACATTTGAATTGGTGGACTCAGTAAAGTAGATTGCCCTCCCCAATATGGGTGGGTGGCATCCAATTTTTAGAGATCCTGAACAGAACAAAAAGCAGAGGAAAGGAGGATTCATTCCTTTCGTGCCTGCCTGCCTGCTTCAGTTGCAACATCGGTGTTCTCCTGCCCTTGGACTAGGATTTACATCACTGGCTCCTCTGTTTCTTAGGCCTTCAGACTAGCACTGAAATTACACCACTGGCTTTTCTGGGTCTCCAGCTTGCAGATGGCAGCTTGTGGGACTGCTCAGCCTCCATAATCATGTGAGCCAATTCCTCGTAATCAATCTATCTATCTATCTATCTATCTATCTATCTATCCAGCTATCATCTATTTTGGTTCTAGTTCTGTTTCTCTGGAAAACCCTGACGAATATACTGCACAAATCTACTTTAAAACTATTAATATTATTAGATGATTTTAAGCCAAAATGTTACAACTTTTTATGCTTTACATTGTCGTTTTTTCCCTCACTCCTTACTCCATTAGACTCATTCAGTCACTGAGTTGGGCAGTCTAACTTCTTGTCAGTTTCCACAACCTAAGATAACTTGCCTATTCCAGGCCAAATTCAGACTAAGAATTTTGTGTCCAGTTTTTAAGACTATTAAAAAGAATAAATTCTCTTTGGAAAATTGTGAATCATCAGTTTTCTCCTGGGATTAATATATTATTAATATATTCCCAACAGGCTGTCACTCACCTGTTACATACTAGAGCTATCCAGTTATTTTAATGTATTTCTTATTGGTAAAATGTTGGTCTTTTGGGTTCCTGGGCCCAATTCCAATGTGTCTGTGTGTGTGTGTGTGTGTGTGTGTGTGTGTGTGTGTGTGTGGAGGCTTCCCCACACTAACAAGCAATTCTTGGACACCAGCAAGATGTCCGAGAATTTAACTCAATTCTGACACTACCTGAAGGTAGCATCAAATTCCACAGGTAAAGGGCTTGGGCTTCCAAGACCACCCTCCACTTCAGACGCCAATCACAAGCCCAGGTTGTTACCTATAATTCTGACTGACCAACAAATTGGTGGTTCCAATGACCCCCTCCAACTCAGGATGCCAATAGCAAGTCCAGGTGGTTACCTGTACTTCTGACTGACTGGCTATAAATCAGAGGTTCGCACGACCCACTCCTTGGATTCAATTAATAAAGTAGAATGGATGACAAAAGTTAGAGAAACATTTTACTTAGTAGATTAGTGATGTATTACAGAGAATATTAAAGGGTACGTATCAATAGCCAAATGAAGAGATACATAAGGTGAGGTCCTGAACAAATGAGCTTCTGTCCTTGTGGAGCTTGGGACCTGGCATGATGGCACACTGGTATTCTGGAACACTTCCCCAACCTGGAAGCTCTACTAAACTCCTTCTTTTTGTTTTTTTTATGGAGACTTTATTACACAGGCATGATTGATTAACTCATTGGCCATTGGTGATTGATTCAACCTCCAGCCCCTGTCTCTTCTCTGGAAACAGGGGGTGGGACTGACAATTTCAACCCTCTAGTCACAGTTGGTTTCCCTGGCAACCAGCCCCCATCCTTAGGTGCTTTCCTAAAGTCACATTAATTAACATAGAGCCAGCTGTAGTGGAAAGGGACTTATTACAACAACACACCATTTTCATCTTTATGGCTCTGAAGTCATTTTAGGAACTGAGGGCAAGAGATCAAATATTATAACAAAAGATGCTCCCATTGCCCTTATCAGGAAATTCCAAGGGATTTAGGAGCTGTGAGCCAGGAACAGTGGATGAAGACCAAACATATATAATAAATATATATATTTAGTCATTCAAATGACCAAAATATATTTCTCATATATTGCAATTCCATGGGTTTTTGTTTGTTTCTCTGTTTTGAGAGAACCAAGTATTCAATTATGATAATTTTAACTTTAAAGTCTTCCTGGGTCTAAGAACAAAAACAAAACACCTAGATGCTAGCTGAAAATCTCAGTCAAAAATCTAAGTAAATATTGCAAAATAATTCCTGATATTTGAATTTTTATGTTTCAACCTGGATTTTAGATGTCACTGACTATAACCTTCATGTTAATTAACTTCAGTCAAATGGAGACGATGATTTTAGCAAGAAATGTCAGAAAGAGGAGGATAAGAAAAGTATGTCAATCCTCACTATTCATGTTGCAGCCTTTAGTTCCAAAATAATAGAATGAAAGGCTATCTAAATTTATTCATGCAAAACGATTACGTCCCATATCTGATTTATTACCATATAGCCATGTTAACTCATGGTAGATTCATTTCCTTTATTTGCTTTCTCTGAAGGCATTTTTTTCACTTTACTGTTTACTGCTTGTCCAATATTTTGTTTTTTCTACTATTCTTTGTTCAAACTGCAAAAATATGAAATAAAAATATAATATAGAAGTATAGGCATCAGCTAACATTTTCTATGGCATATGGTACTTCAGATGCCATATGTACCAGTGTTTAGTGATTCTGGCAAAGAGGCATAGAATGGTGAAATCCAACTGCCAGGATTGCTGAAAACAAATATGTAAATGCTCCAGGGCTTTTGTTATTCATAACATACCTCTAACACAGCACATACAATATGCTGTTCATTCTGTAACTAGTGTAACTAATAAGCCACATTTTCCTCTCTTATTTTTTAAGGCTTCTCCAAGTCTGTGTGGTCTTCTGCCTCTAACCTTGAATCTCACAACTGAACTCTGCATTTCATAAAGCTCATATTAATGAAAGAGGCCTAGGGGAATACATTCATCCTTTTTCAAGGGCATTTATTTATTTTTCAAATTACAATCCAAAATCTTTTACAGGCCTCTTCTGTGAAACAAAGAAAATGCACTGGGCATGTTCTCTGGACGGCACATAGTCATTAGGGGAAAGCAGCTAATGCCAGGAAAGGCAAATTTGGGCAGAAGAACAGGAAAAGTCTCTGCGCTGTGAGGCTGTTCAGTGGTCTTCCCGACGGTGAAGTTCTATAGGACGTAATGTGAGGGGAGGTCTGTAGATATAGTTATTTTGAAAAAGGGAAATAATGATAATTTTAATAGCTTTTAAGCTACTACAAGCATTCACGTCCATGTAAAATGATCACAATTTAGAGAATAAAAGTTGACCTTATTTTGTTTTGTTGGTTTTTTCCTGCTGATTTAGACATAGCTGATGGAAGTATACCTAATCTCATCTGTTGTGTTTCATAGATAGGCAATCCACACACATGGAAAGAATAGACGAGCAGCTAGAATACTTAGGGGTCATTACGTTCCATTTGTCATCAGACAAGCCGTTTAACCTCATTGAGCCTGTTTCCATGTGTACAATGAAGATAATATCTTCCGTAGGGGTATTACTGTGAGGATAATATGATATAATCTTTGTGAAAGTGCACTTATCTAACATTATTATTATTAAAAAGAAAGCATCTGTAGATTTGCTGGTAGTTTAGAGACCTAAGGAGGCTTGTACTATTTACCACTGAGTATTTTTGCGTACACACAAAAACCTAGAAGGAATATTGGAAATGTAAAGCTATGAATGTGCCAATAAGATGCTCAGCAATGAAAATGACTCCTGGGTTTAATTCTTTTAGGTTGAATCAAGTGAAATTGCCATTTTTATAGGTCAAAAATGGTCTAATATAAGAAATTTCATTTGGTTCTCCTTAGCTGTTTTGATGGATTCCCCATGTTAACACACACACACACACACACACACACACACTCACTCACTCACTCACACATACACTCACACCCTTTCCTTTATAGCAATAACTAGTACCTAGAAGAGTAGTCTGATTTTTCTTTCTGCTTAATAGCTTCTCTTTCTATCACCTCTAATTAGTCACCAAATTATTGTGATAGTAACTCTGAAATGGCTCTCAAATGTGAACCTCTCATTTCCACTGCCATGCCCCAGTCCACGTCTTCATTTCTTGTTCAGGTTATTGAACTATTCTTCTACTTAACATTTCATGTAATAATTCTCTGTGGCAGCAGCAATGGGAATTTGAGGGCATTGGGAAGAGGAGTGGGAATATCATCTGCAGGATCAGGAAACTGTCTCCAGGTTTAGCTGAGATCCAAGATATAGTTATGAAGAGGTGTTAAGGACCTTAACAGAAGATTGGGAGGAGAAACTGAATGCTTAGGAAGTGAGTACTAATTGCTGGTCCAAAGAGGAAGATCCGATCAGGGAGCTCTAGGATAAGGTAACAGAATTTGCCTTAGCACAGTTATTAAATTGCCCATTCTGTAGTCTCACTGTCGGCCATTGGGATGGGGGATAAATCTCTTCTTGCCTATAGATGAAAATTATATGGAAGGATGGTTTCTCTGGAAAATTGGGAACTTGGCCTTTCTACAGGAAAAGTAGATGGAGTTCCATTCCAGGATCTCCTGTGGAAAAGTTCTCAAATGGGACCTGAGGTCCCTGGAAAGCTACCATGTAATAATAACTTTTCCTTCCCATAGGTACAGATAAGATTGGTACTTTCTAACTATTTTTCTTAAACAAGGTAGCTCAAGGTTGCTGAGCTCTTTTTTGAAAAGTTCCATTACTGAATTGAAAGGAAAAATGAATAAAATCTCTCCTTAAAAGCTCCTTTTGGGGCTGGCCCCGTGGCCGAGTGGTTAAGTTCGCGCGCTCCGCTGCAGGCGGCCCAGTGTTTCGTTAGTTCGAATCCTGGGCGCGGACATGGCACTGCTCATCAGACCACGCTGAGGCAGCGTCCCACATGCCACAACTAGAAGGACCCACAACAAAGAATATACAACTATGTACCGGGGGGCTTTGGGGAGAAAAAGGGGAAAAAATAAAATCTTTAAAAAAAAAAAAAGCTCCTTTTGTTTAGGATTATACTTGATTTGTATTTTGATATGTATATATCCACATATAAAATATTGAAAACCTTGTCTCTGAATTCCAAACAAGACAAAAGGAAGTTACAATTGAGTCTCACCACAGGTGAAATAGTTTCTAATTTCTTCCTGGAAAAAATAATAAAAAATACTAAGTATAAGAACACTTTTTCTCCTTCCAGGTGTGTCATATTGGAAAAACATGCAGAGAATCAGAAATTAGGAACAAGTAATCTTTCTATCATCTGGACCCAATTCTGAGGAAATGATACCAATTCGGGGACCTTTAACAATTGCAATTTTTTGTCTTCAAAGAGAGATGTCTGGCTTAGAGAGGAAAGCATCCTCAAATTCAGCAGAAACTGTGATAAATTGTTTTCCTGATTTTATTATTGACCTAAGACTTGTTGGATATATCTGGTCTACTAGGGAAGTTCTTCAGTCAGAAAAAAAAGATAATAGTGGTGATGAAAGCTTTCAAAATAACTCATCTCTGATTATTAGAAGGAGCCAATGTAACGCAGATATATTCCAGAGAATGGTGTCATCTACCATTGATGATAACAATTCTCAAGTGAGACTAGATTATGATGCTTTCTTAGATCTTAGGTAAAGTAGGCAGACTTTTAAAGAACTACATCCTACCCTAATGAACTTATAATAAATACATTTTGGAAAATTCAGAAAGGACAGAAAAAAGTTCTTCATAACAAAGTGAGGCTCCCAAGAACAGTAGAGAACCCAGGACAGACATGTTAATCAATGGATCAGTCAATCAATTAGTCAATTCAATACCCTAGAACTAGATTCTATAAGAGACACTGAAGATAGAAAATAAATATGACACAGTATCAACCCTCAAGGAGCTTTAGTCTAATAGAAGAGGAAGGGGACAAGGACCAAAAGACTACCTGAGACAGAATAGCCATAGTGTGAGGTGGGGACAGATTCCTTCTGCTTGGCTGTTCAGGGAAGGATTTTCAGAAGGAGAATTATCTGAGGTTGGTCTTGAGAGATGAATAGTAGCCTGCCAGAAAGGGAGGGAAGACATTACAGTTGGAGGGGACAGCATGTAGCAGATTTAGAAGGCCTGAAAGAGTCATATTGGAAAGAGCAGGAAATGAAAGATTGGGATTTATGGAAAATATGGGTTACAGAAAAGATGAACTAGGGAGGTGAAGAAAAAAATAGAAATTTGAGAACTTGGAAAATACAGTAACTAGATTTTATTAGTGTTTTGCAGAATGAAGAAATCATTAATGATCCAGTTATTGTGCTCAGTAAGCTAGTAACTTCAAAGCATGAACTGGCTTAAAATTGGCATAAATCGGGCACATTCCCAAGTGACAACAGATAGTCATATATCTGTAACTCCGGATTTTCCCCACCTTTTTATCCTTTCATTTCTTTCATCTCCTGATTCTCACCTCACTAAATATCTCTGTAGCTAATCTAGACGGCACTGTGGCATGGTGAAACAGGTGGAGGGTTGAGAGCAACTAGTTTTATCACAGACTACTGTGCATGACTCCGGAGTTATGCCAGGGCCACTTCTTGGATGCCCCTATGTTGCTGATTATGTCCTTACTCTAGCCTGATTTTGTCCATTCTTGAAATAACCAAAGTGAGCAATATGCAGGTGAATTCTTGTCAAAAGAAAATCTGAAGAAGATCTGTGGTATCATTTCTCCTTCAGATGCAAAGAGAGAAATGAATTGAGTAAACCTTTTGTTCATTGACTGGAACAACAGAGGCTTATTAATATTCTTGTATTTTAAAACGTATTTTCTGTTTATACTATGACTGTACCTATTCTTGTGGATCACCTAAGACATGCAGAGTGGATGCTCAAAAGTGTATTTTAGAGATAAACACTGTAGTGAGGATGGAGGATCTCAGCATTAGTCCATCAACATGATGTATTTTCTAAGTAAATAATTACTTATCATTATAATAACTCAGGTACAAATGTTGCCATTAAGGCATTGAGAAAATATCTCTATATATCTATCTATAACTATATATCTTATAGAATATTTCTATATACATATGTATGCACATGTGTGTGTGCATGCATGCACGCGCTCACACACACACACACACACACACACTCTGTACTTTAGAAAAGAGCCAAACCCCTTTATGACAAATTTGTCAACAGAATAAACAATCTTGAATATAACGTGAAGCTTGCCAAGTCCTGTCAGAAAACTCTTGTGGCTCAATGCAATTCTCGAATGGCAAAGAACCACTAAAATAACCCCTTCACTCAGACTCCTGTGATTCCCTGCAGGGAGCTTTCGTTGCAGTTGTCACTGTGAAACAGCAATCAAACTTAACGTATAGATACAGGGAGTGAAGGCATGTGAGTGTCTGTGTGCGCTCTGGTGCATATGTGTGTATGTATGTATATAGAGGGACAGCTGAAGTCTTGCTCTAATAAAATATGTATGAATAATTGGCAGAAGAGGTCTGTTAGGATTTCAGTATCTTTTTTTTTTCACTCAATAGAGTTCAAACTTTATTAAAGCTAATGGAGATTTTCATTCACCTTATAATAATTGATTTTTAAGTCCACATCTCATAGGACAAAATAGTCACATAGACAGTATTTTTCACATGATAAGTTGTGATCCATTAGGAAGTTATGAAATTAATTAAGAGGATTGTGACCAGAATTTTACAAAATGAAGTTGAATGGAATAGAAAACTATGGGAGAGAGTATATAGCATATAGTAAAAGTATTGTTTTCTTGTGAAACCTCTGTGTGAGCATGTGTGTGTGAGCGTGTGTGTGTGTTAGATCCTTATCTCCACTTTAAAATGTAGGTTATAAAAAACGTTGAAATTTGCTAACTATATTAGTCTGCTCAGGCTGCCATAAACAAAATACCATTGACTGGGTAGCTTGAACAACAGTAATTTATTTTCTCACAGTTTTGGAGGCTGGTAGTCTGCAAGCAGGAGCCAGGTTGGTTGTGTTCTCGTGAGGGCTCTCTTACAGGCTTTCAGTCAGTTGCTTTCCTCACATGGTGGAGAGAGAGAGAGAGCAAACTCTGGTGTCTCGTGAGGGCACTAATCCCATCATGAGGGCCCCATCCTCATGACCTAACCTGAACCTAATTACCTCCCAAAGGCCTCATCTCCAAATGCCATCATTTTGGAGGTTGAGGCTTCTGCATATGAATTTGGGGGGACACAATTCAGTTCATAGCACTGACATAGAGATTATATCTTAATTGTCTGTTCGGTTTACAGTATTCTCATGCTGGAGACCGTGAACTCCCTGGAGGCAAGTATTAGATGTATTTCATCTTTATACTCTCCACAGCCCCAGGAGTGTCATACACTTACTGGAAGATCACAAAATAGTTATCAAACAAATGTTAAGAGCTTCAGATGCTTGTATTTGAAAGGATAATAAAGATAATAGTTTGCATTGATAGGTCACTTACTACTTTTCAGAGTGCTTTCCATCAGTGATCTCATTGATAATTCAGAACCATTCTGTTGGAAGGAAGCATACAGAATGTTGCATTAATAAGTTTAATTATCTCCTAAGTGTGCTACATATTATGGTAGTACACAAGAAGACATTATTTAAGTAGACCCTAAAATTTGTGTTTGGGAAGGACCCGGGTTTTATGGGGCCTGAAGCTTGTGTAATGTTGGAGAACTTCATAAGGAGCAAGAATACAAAATGATGAATAGAAAATTAGGTACAATAGTGAATATTTATTTAAAAGGAAAAAAGAAATTGCAGAGATTATGAAAGCTGACAAATACCACAAACATCCCCTAATCTAGAAAAATACAAATAACGTGAGATATTTCATCAATGATTGACATCTCTATAATACGTTCTACTTTTTTTGTTGCATACACTTTGATTGCCTTTCATATGATAAAAATTTTATAGGATCTTTTTAATAAAGAGAATAGAATGTTTCTCTACCATAGCTAATGGAAATTTCTCTTTTATTATTGACAAGTGAGATGCATAGAATGTTTGATTTCACATACAGTTATACTTGCTATTTGAAGTACTGCTACAGATTTCTGCCCTTCAAATATGTGGATTCTTATACGTTCTATGGAGTACACTTCCATTAAAAAAGACAAAAGTTATGATAGGTTTATAATTGTATAAATTGCACTATTTAATATATTTCTGAATGGAGATAACTTCTATTTTGATTAAGTATTGATGAGAACTAAATCCTCTGTTTATAATTCTGCATATTTGATGTTTAGTAGAGTTTTCCACAGACTAGTTTCTTAAACTTTATTTCTTCTCTGTTATCCTCTTACCCATAGTGCAAATACCATAGGACATTCTCATTTCATGCTACAAATTCTGGCTCTGTGCTTTCATGTTACAACCGCAGGTAAGTCAGCATATTGAGTGGTGGTATTATGGGAAGATGTTCCTACAATGGGATGGCTAGTAATAACTTAAATTAAATATCGAAGTGACTGAACATAAATATAGTTCACTAAAGTCCAACTAAATGTACCTCAGCTCAGCTTTCTCTTAGCCAGATCCCCAATATATCATGGACAGTATCAACCAGGGAAGTGTGATGGAAGGGAAGTTTGAGTGGAAAGATGCAGAAGTCTTAGTCAATTGCATTTAAAATATCTTTCTTTCTACTGGTGTAAAGACAGACATATAGACCAATGAAGCAGAATAGAGAGCCCACAAATGAACTCATGAATATACAATCAGCTGATCTTTGCACATGTGTATGCATATACTGTCTACTAATCTTTGACAAGGGTGCCAGGAATACACAATAGGGAAAGAGTAGTCTCTTCAACAAATGATGTTGAGAAAATGATACCCACATGCAAAAGAATGAAATTGTATTCTTATCTTACACTGTCAACAAAAGTCAACTCAAAATGGATTAACGACTTAAACGTAAGACCTGAAACCATAAAACTCCTAGAAGAAAACACTTCCTAGGGAAAAACTACTTGACATTGGCCTCATCAATGGTTTCTTGGATATGACACCAAAGGCAGAGGAAACAAAAGCAAAAATAGACAAGTGGGACTACATCAAGCTACAAGATTCTGCATAGCAAAGGAAATAATCAACAGAATAAAAGGCAACATAAGGAATGAGAGAAATATTTGCAAACTATATATGTGATAAAGGGTTAATATCCAAAATAAACAAGGGACTCTTACAGCTCAATAGCAAAAAACCCCAAATAACCTGATTACAAAATGGGCAAAGGATTTGAATAGACATTTCTCCAAGGAAGACATACAAATGACCAACAGGTATGTGAAAAAGTGCTTAAAAGCACTAATCATCAGGGAAATGCAAATCAAAACCTCAATGTGATATCACCTCACACCCATTAGGATGCCTATTATAAAAAAAAAAAGATAAGTGTTGTGAAGATGTGGAGAAATTGGAACCCTTGTACATTGTTGATGGCAATGTAAAATAGTGCAATTGCTATGGGAAAAAGTATGGAGGTTCCTCAAAAAATTAAAAATAGAACTGCTATATGATCCAGCAATTCTACTTCTGGGTATATATCCAAAAGAAGTGAAATAGGATCTTGAAGAGATATCTGCACTCTCGTGTTCACTGCAGTATTATTCAAATTAGCCAAAATATAGAAACAACCTAAATGTCCATTGACAGAAGAATGGATAGGAAATGTGGTATATATATACAACGGAATATTATTCAGCCTCAAAAAGAAAGGAAATCCTGCCATATGTGACAACATGGATGAACCTGGAGGATATTACTCTAAGTGAAATTAGCCAGTCACAGAAGGACAAATAACTTCATGATTCCTCTTATGAGGTATCTAAAATAGTCAAAGTCAGAGAAACAGAGAGTAAATAGTAGTTGCCAGAGGCTGAGGGCAGAGGGAAATGGGAAGTCCTTCTCCCAGGACCTTGGTGGGGGCTCGTGCAAGTGAAGGAGCTTGAAGCTAAAATTCGTTAGCTTCATGGTAAATCCACCTCGGCTTTGTCAGACTTAGAGAGGACCATTCATTCTTTCAATGTGTTTGGTATAACTTGTTATATGACTGCTCAACTGTACTATCCTTTTCCTATTGTAGCAGGATGCAGTCTCTGTTCACTAAGGTCTACATAATTATTATCTGTTTTGTTTATCTCATGTAAGAAGTGTGGCTGAGATGGCTAACTGTCCTCCAAAGATCCATGCTCCTTTTAGTGCTGATTGTGTGTCTGTTTGCTCTTCCTTGCTCTGGTCTATAATGCAGGGAGTCTATTGCTTATCAACTGAGAAATGCACATTTTACATATAACTCCTCATTCTAGTCCTCTCTAACACTCTATGACAGATGTCATCATATTTCCCATTTTATATATGAGGAAACCAGGTATTAGTATCTTTATTAAGGTAAGAGTAATGCGTCCAAGTATATGGTGAAATTAGGATTTAATCACAATTTGACTTTAGATTGTGTTCTCTTAACCATAATACTCAGCACTAAATATTAGTTCTCTTATAATAAAAATTTATTTAAAAATTCTTTGTAACTGTCAGGATTATTAAGAAACTCTGAGAGAATTCACAAACTGAGCGTTAGTTTCAGGTCTCAGCATTGCTAATCAAGCCAGTATCAATTATCAGCTATGCATTTTCTGGAGTCGGATGCCTTGGTTATGATGAATAATCGCTGAAAAGAACTTTGAGTCATTCTCGGAAGATTCCTACACAGATTCTTACCAAATCTTATGGAGCATGCTTTCTCTCTGCTATGGAGAGTTTTTTCAGAATTGTTTTGGTTATTCTACTTCCTTTGCATGAACACACACATTCTATTAGAAATAGAAATTGTCAATTTAAACAGAGAAGACTGCTGAGATATTGATTGGGATTCAATTGAACATTGAGATCAATTTGAGGAAAATTGAAATCTAAACATACTGAATCTTCTAGTCTATGAATATAGTATATCTCTCTAATTATTTAGGTCTTTTAAAATTTCAGCAGTGTTCTATAGTTTTCTGTGTACAAGCCTTGCACATTTTTTTGTCAGGTTTATCCCTAAGAAGTTTGTAACTCTGGATACTATTGTAAGAGTATTATTTTCCTAATTTCAGATTGTTAGAATATGGAAATAAAATTGATAAATGTAAATTGACTTTGTATCCTGTGACTTTGCTTAGTTCACCTATTTTTTTTTGTAGATTGATTTTGTAGATGTTTTTTAGAACTAATATGTTTTTGTAGATTCCTTAGGATTTTCTACATAGACCATGTGTCCTCTATGAAAAAAAATTTTTTTCATTTCTTCCTTTCCAACATGGGTGGTTTTCATTTTTTAATTGCCTTATTTTACTGGCTAAGATCTCCAGGGCAATGTTGAATAAAAGTGCTGAGAGTGATCATCCTTGCCTTATTCCAAAACTTATAGGTAGTAACCAATCATTCACCACTAAGTATTATGTTTTTTAGATTTTTTATAGATATCTTTTGAGTTGCAGAAGTTCCTTTCTAGCTATAGTTTATATAGAGTTTTATCATAAATGGGTGTTGAATTTATCAACCAATTGTTTTGCATCTATTGAAATGTTCATTTCAGCAATTTTATTAGTCATGTGTTGCTTAATGATCAAGATCCGTTCTGAGAAATGCATTGTTAGGTGATTTTGTCATTGTGCAAACATCATAAAATGTACTTACACAAACCTAGATGGTATAGCCTACTACACACCTAGTCTATATGGTACTAATCTTATGGGACCACCATCCTATATGAGGTCCATCATGAAGCAAAAGGTTGTTATGCAGCACATGACTGTATTATGTTTTACCATGTTTTTCTTCAAATTTGTCCTGCTTTGGGTTCATTTAGTTTGTTGGATTTGTAGGTTTGGTGTTTTCATCAAATTTGGAAATTTTTCATCCATTATTTTTTCAAATATTGTTTTCTGTCTCCAGCTCCTTCTCTCCTTTTGGGGCTCTATTCACTTGTATGTTTGACCAGATTACTAAAGCTCTGCCCACTTGTTTTTTAGTATTTTTTCCTTTTTTCTTTCATTTTGGAAAATTAATAATGTTATGTCTGTAAATTCACTGGTACTTTCTTCTCTAATGTCTAAGCAGCAGTTGATCCCATTCCGTGTGTTTTTGCTTTTAAGATATGGTATTTTTACATCTCTATAAGTACAATTTTTTTTATATGTACCTCCCATTTCTCTCCTCATCATGGTCATGTTTTCCTTTATCTTCTTAAATATATGGAGTTTTTCATGTTAACTGTTTTAATATTCCTAACTGCTAGTTCCATCATTTATGTCACTTTTATGTGTGTTTCTATATTGTTTGATTTTTATTCTGGTTATGTGTCATATTTTTTTGTTTATGTGCATGTCTTGTAATTTTTGGTTAGAGGCCAGACATTGTGAATTTATGTTGTTGGTTGATTTTGTTGTTGGTTGGCGAATTTATTGTGTTGGTTGATGGGTTTTGATTTATTCTTTTAAATAATGTTAGATTTTGTCCAGGTACACAGTTAATCAGTTGTATGCTTTCAAGGTTTGATTTTTGTTTGTAAGTATAGAGAATCCTTTAGTCTGGGACTAATTTAGCCCCACTATTAAGGTGATGACCTTCTGAGAATTCCATATGATAACCACGTGTTATGAGATCTTTCCACTCTGACTGGTAAGGCAAACTATTTCTGGCCTTGTGTGAGCTCCAGAATTGTTTTTCCTATTCCTCTTTGGTACCCCCATCCTGCGACCCCATCTTGCAGTTTTCTCTGCCAAAGACTCTGTTGGTAGATCTATGGAGCTCTTTCTATATAAAGCTCCCTCTTCTTCACTACTTTACCCTGCAAATTATAGCTGCCTTGAACTGTCTCTCTATCTCCTCAACTAGGATAGACTGATGATTTTTGTTTGGGCTCTTCCTTCTTGTTCTGTGTACTGGATATTGTCTCCAAGCAGTAAGCTGGTGAAAATGTAGGGTTTAATTTATTTGTTTCCCATTTCTTAGGGATCACTGCCCTGTGCTACTTCTTGTCCCATGTCTGAAATGGCTTCTTCATATATTTGTCCATGTTTTTAGTTGTTTAAAGTGGGAAAGTAAATCTAGTCTCTGTGATTTCATCTGGTCAGAAATTGAAGTCTATAATATTATTTGTAATGTCTGCAGAGTATTCCATTTTATGGATATACCATAATTTAACTAGTTACCTGTTGTTGGATATTTACACTTTTCCAATCACAAAAATCTGTATTCATAAATATTATGAAAATTCTTATGCATATATACTTCTATGTATTTTATCTAAAAATACATAGATAAAGTGTCTGGGTCAATGAATGTAAAAACTAAGACATTTTTGGTCAATTGTATGGATATTACTTATCCCATTTAAAATAAGTGCTGGGATTCCTTAGGAACTCACTAAATAGCAGTCTTCTTCACTACCCAATTTTTGAACAAGCATACTTAATACAAAGGATTGTACATATAGGCCAAAATAGAACCCTTGTTGCCTAGAAAAGTCAAATTAGATGTGTGAAGGCTAAATAAGCCTGCTAACTGAAGCCAGGGTGAGTAGAATTGCCCATGTACAGATAATGCTGGACCATGGGGAGCTTCACTATAGGGACAGAGTCTGTATCTTGAGGAGTAATGAGTGGCTTGTTCCCAGTGGAAGGCCACTAGCAATAGATTCCCAGGAGGAAGCAGGAAGGAACTGAGCTGACAACACTTCAGTTTATTGTTCCAAAATCTACTAATCAGGAAAGTCATTCCACTTCCTGGGGCAATTAGAATAAAGTTGTGTAAAAGACACTAGCATTTACACTAATTAAGGTCTCTTAATATGGAAGAAAATATCAGGAGAGAGTAAGAAATGTTTCTCTGCTGATAACAAATAATAGTTATTGATAGCTTACTATATTCCAAATAACAGGTATTATTTCATTAAGTCCTTACCTTAACCCTATGTAGGTAGGTACCATTTTACAGAAGAGGCTGAAGATCTGTACCGAGGAGGATCTAGAATTACTCAGTAGAGCTCACAATATTTCTGAGTGTGCTTTGCAGGCCACAGGCATCAGAAGTAACTGTGTAGCTTTTTAAACTGTAGTATGTAGTACAATTTCCAAAATATGTGGAAAAGTATAACTTTCATAAAATTTTCATATAACTGAATATAATTTCTGCCTAGAGCCACTGTTCCCAATTGAGGACAAAAATATTAATCTACTGACATTCAGTTAAACCCAGGAATTCATGGATTATCTTGTTGTAGGTTTAAATTTATTCAAATTCAGACTTCTGCTCCACTTTCTTTTCCTGAGGTTGTGTCTAAGTTCCAAAGTTATGTTTTCAATGATTCCATGGCATCAGTGTTTGGTCTTAACTGTCCTCTTAACTTCTTGATCTTTACTGGCCAGGAGTTTCACATTCACACGTAATTCTGTTCTCCCTCTGCAAGGTTCCTTTTGCTCTGGTTGGGCAGGCTCCATCTATTCCTGGGGTGGTGGTGGGTGGGGAAATGGGATGTTATCTGACTCTGCCCCAAATCCATTGTCTATGGCATAATCCTTGGATTTTGCTCTTCAAAATAAGCCTTTTCTTGCCTTTCAAAGTTGTGGGCTCTGTGGAATTAAAATTTCTGTTGAAAACCAATAATTAGATTCTTGTTCTTTTTGTTTTTTGTCATGAGGTAATGCTACTTCGGACTGAATAGGGAAAGAACAACAAGAAAAGTTAGTGATATGGGTGATAAATGGGGAGAGAAACCTCAGTTGTTATCTCAAAATATTAGCCTCTTTTGTGAAAATGCAGGATATTTTGAATCAGAACCTCTGGGCATGGGGCCTGGGCATCATCATTTCATCAGGTTCCCAGATTGGCCACTGATCTCAGATGGACTCCAGAGGATGTTGAGGAGGCTAGAGATAACCTAGCAGATGTCATAATGATGTGAATAGTTGGCTGCTTGGACTAAACATAAATTTTTTTTTTTTTAAAGATTGGCACCTGAGCTGACAACTGTTGCCAATCTTCTTTTCTTTTTTTTTTTATTCTTCTCCCAAAGTCCCCCAGTGCATAGTTGTATATTCTAGTTGTGAGCACCTCTGGTTTGTGCTATGTGGGACGCTGCCTCAGCATGGCCTGATGAGCAGGGCCATGTCCACGTCCAGGATCCCAGCTGGTGAAACCCTGGCCCGCTGAAGCAGAGCGCACCAACTTAACAAGTCGGCCACAAGGCCGGCTCCTAAACATAAAAATTTACTTGGATTTATCAGAATGCATTTGCTAGAAAGTCGAGGATCCTTCTGTCAAGTATTTTGTCTTTTACTCTTTCTACACTTTTCCCTGGATTTCTGCTTTTTTCAGTCTTATTTACCCAAGGTTCCACTCCTTCTCTCTCCTAGATGGGGGGAGGGAGTTTGAGTGAAGTGGAAAAATGAATAGTTATTGGGCATCTATGATGTTCTTAAACCTTTATATGATCTCAGTTAATCTGCACAACATTCAATTAATTCTCAGAAAGGTTAAATAAATTGCTCAAGATTGCACAGGTAGCAGGTGACAGAGCTGGGATGAAAATCCAAGGCCATCTGATCTCAAAGCTGGGTGATAATGACTTTTATTTGCTGCTGTTCTGGACAGAGGCTGTAGTGGTACCCTGATTCCTCATCAACATTCCCCACTTCCCGGCCATATGGAAGGCCTAATCCTCACTTTTCTTTTTCCCATACTAATTATCAGACTGAGTCTGTAAAAGAAATTTCATGTGTTGTATTGACTTTTCTGTTTTAGATTGGCAACAATAGTTTTCTTGTTTATGTGGCACTTTATGAAGTACTCTACAGAGTTGTGATTTAAGGCGTCTTGATTAATACCTACACGGGTTTGAAGCTCAGGCTAACAGTTGTGTGGGCGAGTTAGACTCTGAGATCCCTACATTACTCTTTTTTGGATTTTGGTGTTAGGACCCATTTCATAGAGTTTTTAAAAAAATACGTAAACATTCTTTTTCCTTGGAATGAACTTCTTCAGGTCTAAGGTGTCTATAGACTCTCTTTGTGTGGGATTACCTTTCTTTCTTTTTTTTTTTTACACGGCAGAGGTCTTTTATTTTCTTTCAGTATCATGCCATGAATTCATAGGGAATGGGTTCCAGCAGCTCAGGCTTCTTTCCATTGGTTCTCACAAAGTGTGCTTCTCTGGGTGGAGCAGGCTGGCGCTTCAGTTGAACCCAAGTACCCTTCTCTTTGGCTTCCTTCTTTTTCTGATCATTTTCCTTCACACGTTTCAGGAAGCTATCCCGGCTCTTAGAATGCTTAATATGCTCAATACGTACATTAATTCTTTTGGCAAGAATCTTGCCCTTTACTTGTTTGTTTACAACAATGCCAACAGCATGCTGGGTAACATTGTAGACTCTTCCAGTTTTGCCATGGTAACATTTGTGGGGCATTCCTTTTTGAACAGTGCCCATTCCCTTGATGTCTACAATATCACCTTTCTTGTAGATTCGCATGTATGTGGCCAAAGGAACAACTCCATGTTTTCTAAATGGCCTAGAGAGCATATAGGGGGTGCCTTTCCTCTTTCCCTTTGTGTTGGTCATTTTGGCGAATTACTGGAAGATGGTGGCGCCGGCCGAAAGGGTGGGATTACCTTTCTTAATGGCATTTTGGTTCAGAGTGGTTGAGTTATGAATTAAGGGAAGATATGGTACAGTTATGGGGGAAGTGGGAGGACGAGAGTTTGCAGAGAGAAGTAGAAGGGACAGACGCTTGCTATTTGCCTTTTGGCCTGTTGGCCCTTTCAGGTTCCCTGAAGTCCAGCATCCTTTTTTTTTTTTCTTCTTCTCCCCCAAACCCCCTAGTACATAGTTGTATATTCTGGTTGTGGTATGTGGGACGCCGCCTCAGCATGGTTTGATAAGCCGCGCCATGTCTGCACCCAGGATCTGAACTGGCGAAACCCTGGGTCGCTGAAGCAGAGCATGAGAACTGAACCACTGGGCCATGGGGGCTGGCCCCCTCCAGCATAATTTAATACACAGTCTCACTTCTTTCCTGGTCTCAGGTTGGTGTGGCTGGCTGCATACAAGGACTCTCCTGTCTGTGTAGCCTGCTGTGCTGAGGCACTGCCTCTCTCTTTCTCCAAATCAGTGGAAAATGTAAGTGTATTCAAGTACTTCCTGATGTATTCCAGGCTGCATATTTTAGAAATTAGATATTAAAGGCATTTTTCCCTTAATAAATGAGGGAAAGTGTGGATTCAGTTACTATTTGAAGACATTAAATCCATATAGTGGGGGAGACATTAACATAAAAATCTTCCTCTTGAGCCCTTCTTTGCTGGCTAGTGTGGATTGTGCCTTGGCAGAATTTAAACTAGCCAGTTAAAATTATCTCATCCTCTTGGTTTAAAACAGTTCCACATTACATAAATAATCAGACCTTCCAAAATTCAGCTCTCTCCTATCCTACTTGAAAGATGATATATGGATTCAAGAGAATTATGTGTCCTCATGGTCGCAGGAAAAGAGGAGATTTATCTATGTGGGGCTTTGGGTTTTCCCTGGGTTCTGGGCAATGCCCCCTTTCCCTCCTCATCATGGGCATCCTTATGGAATCACCTGTAGAAGGCTGAGGCTAATGAAACTTTGGGTCCAGTCTGCTGGTGTGGCCAGGGCACGGTGATCCTCCACTTACAGAAGTGACTTCACTGTAACTCTTCGTGGAATTGCTGATCCTCAGCAGTTTCAATAGTGATGCCACCTCATTTCTCATCTCCCATTAGCAGACCTTCTGGTTCTCGACTCAGTTACTTCACATTAGAATTTCTAAGTCTCTTGCAAACCTCAAAGAAAAAGATTCAGAAGGTGCTGTTCTTTACTCTCTTTTGTGCCTGTGTTGCATCACAGTTTCTAATCTCCATCAGATATCTGGTGTCGATGATGAGCAGCTGAGGTGATGATCTCCTAGATTTCCAAATTTACTTCCCATTCTGCTTACTTGTATATCTTAATGTGCATTCCTTCCCAGAATCAAATATTTGGGACGTATTTGGGAGAGGATCTATCGAGACACTAGTAGGGGAGTGGGGAAGTGCAACCAGGAAAGGAGGAAGGCCAAAAAAGAGTGCATTATCAAGCACCTTATGATGTGGTTTGAAAGACAGTAGAACATAAGCCTCAGAGTTACCCCACCCAAGGGAGCAGGGAGTTGGGGTATTTATGTACCATGGCCACCAGTCATTGGTTGAGGGTTGATCTTGTGGGGCATTCATTTTCAAAAACTCTCTGTCTGCTGTATGTAGAGGCAGAGCAGGCTTTGATGGCCAGAGAAAGCCATCAGGCAAAGAGATAAAGGTGCTTCAGTTGAAAGTCAGGCTGGCACGCACAGATGGTAAAGGCTGAGAGGGTATGGCTGGGGCATCAACAGCGTCTGCTATAGTCTACTCCTGGCACCACTTAGATACACTCGTGATGCATGATGAGTTTACTCTGTTCTGTCACTGGTTCTTCAAGTTTGTCGCTGGTTATAGCTTCAAAAAAATGAAAGAACACAAAAAACGCAAATAAACTATTTAACAGAAGAGGGCTATTGGGACAAATTACAGGCCCCACTTCTGTAGTTAATAGTGTGGTAAGTGAAAGTCATGTATTTTTCTCCTCTATTACACATCATAGATTCTTCTCACCCATGGCTGGCACTTCTACTCATCTGGATTGCTCACTCAAGTATCCCAAATCTTCACCCCTGAGGAGTCTGAGCCCCTAGTTGCTATGCCTTTGTCTGGCTGTGGTTGCTGTAAATTTTCTACTTTTTCCATTTGTGGTTACCATCAGGCATATAGGCACTATGAGATGCTTCAGTGAATTTCCTGAATTCCAGACATACTTCTCCGATTTGATATTAGCCAGTATAGTGATTGAGATTGATAATCAGGTAGAATATTAACTTTTCTCTGCCAGAAACAACTAAGTGGCAGCTGTGGCTTTAGGTTTATTGGAAAACTTACTATATCTCCTGGTAGAAGGATTCACCCCTAGGGAATCATGAACTCTAGTTCTGTAGAGCTTAAAATTGTGGAATGGGAAACACAGTTCCCTCAAATGAGTCACCAGGAATAATGGTGTGAGAGGCTATTCCTACTTCCATCTCTTGGTGGTGAATTCAAAGTATATAGCCCATTTTGAAGGAAAGCCCCTAGTGTTGCAAGGTGTCAACCCTAGCCAACAATTGGCTTCATCTTTAAGAGGTCATTCCAATGTTCTATCTGGCTTGCAGTTTCTGAATGATGCTGTGTATGGTCGGATAGGAGATCCAGGGGTCATGTGGCTTACTGACTTCATTATAAAATGTTTGCATTGTGTTATTATTATCTCAGTCTTGTATCCAAGAACCCTGTAAATATTTGGGTATTCCATTTTTATCAGTGTAAAATTTCTCTTGTAAGTGGTTATAGGTCACTCTGGGGAAGTATAAGGGGGATCATTATTGTATATACTTGTAGTGTGTGGGCTCCTTCCTCAAGGAGATTGACTTTCCCTTTGATCAATAGACTCTGGGTCTGAGAACTGGGCAAGATCTGGAAAGTGAATGAAGGATCATGACATTTAATTGCAGTGGCTGACACCAACTTTCTGTTTACTTGCTCTTGATCTGTTTTTGGTTATACAGGTGAAGCAACATTCATATTATCTGTTAAGTTTGCCTCTTGTAACTGTAAGGTCTATTAGCTATTGTCATATGGTTTCTGTGGGTGAGGACCCCAAAGTCACTCCAGCCTTTGTCCATTCCATTCCAGTTGGCTGGCTATGTCCATCTCTCTTCAGGAAGTCAAATGCTACCACCTGACCTCTCTTATTTTGGAATCCTATTTTCCCGTTGAAACTAGGGGACTCAGTTGCATAAGAGCATGCCCTGTTGTCATCTCTGACCTAAAGAGGACACCCACCTCATCTCAATGATCCTGGTGCCTTCCTTATTGCTTTAATAAAGGGAGTATCCTTGGGCTCCCCTGAGGAACATAGGCTTATGTGTTCTCTGGTCATGTGTAATAAATCCACTTTAACATGTTCATTTCTCTGATCATTTTGACTCCATCATCAATGCTTTGCTCAGGCAATTCTATCTCATTTACTGTAGGCCACTATCATCTCCACATTTCAGGGGGCTATCCCAGCAGCATGTTAGGATTGGCTCAAAGCATCTTTGTTCCCAGTGCCCTGAGTCATGGGAGAGTAATCGACAAATTAAAAAATGCTTTATATCTCCTCCCCAATCCTATACTCTCAGATCCATTCTTGGGCATGTTCACTTGGTTCCTACTGGTACAAATTAGTCAGGGTCAGTAGCTATTTTGGTAAATAACCTTTCTTCCCAGTAGAGACAATACTTCCCTAGTCTGGGCTGGGCTGAGAGTTGTTCCTGATTATTGTTTTAAAACAGTGGTTCTGAAAAGTGGTTCTCCAGACCAGCAGTATTAGCATCACCTGGGAATTTGTTAGAAAATCAAGTTCCCAAGTCTCATCCCAGACCAACTGAATCAGAAACTGTGGAGGTGGGAGCCCGGTAATCTATGATTTAATGAGCACTACAAGTGATGCTGATGCATGTTAAAGTTTAAGAGCCACTTATCTAGAAGCCATGAGCAGAAGTGCGGGCAGATCTTGAGGAAGGCAGTATCATTGTGTGGGGCATCTGCCTTAGGTGAGGACTTTTCACGTCTCCAGGCAAGGAGAGGCTATGATCCTCTACCAAAAAGAAAAGAGCCTCTTCTGCTACAGAGTTTTAGATTTAATGGTTCAAAGTTCTTATGTGTATACACCCAGATATTCTTTTTCTGGGTTTTAGATCCCCTTCTTCCCTATCAGGGCCATGAATTTAGCATAGGGACTTGCCATGGGATTGTAAATTCAACTTTCGCTTGTAACTGCTACTTTTCCCATAGGATCCACAACCTGATTTTCAGCACAGTTTGCCTTCTGGCTGCTGAGGATGAGGGTCTCTTTAAATACTGCCATAACAGACCAATGACTTTCACACTATGTTTTGAGTTGATAGTTGCCTGATACAACCTTATGATTTTCTTCCTTCATCACTTTGGTGGCTCAATAACACCCAAACACATTCCCTATCCCCTTGCCTCTCAAATCTCAGAGATGTTGCATATGCACAAGTAAATCCTCTTCCACATGACTCCCATCCCAATTCACCATAGATAAGACTCTTATTGTGTTGCTATGGTACTGTAGGATTTACTACCATCTTATTGCTGTCTTAGTTTGAGTTCCTCTAGAAGAATATTCTAAGACAAAGATTCAGTTGCATGTAGATTTAACAACTCCCATCTCATTGTCCAGAACTGTGACACATGGTCTAATTATATTATTAGGACTATTCCTAGTGTCCTGGACTATTCAAGAATTTAGTTTTCCTACCCACCACAATGGAAAGCAGCAAGAGAGGAGAGGGGTGGAAGTGGATATTAAGTCAGCCAAACAGCAATGTTTGCCCCCAAAACATTATACACAAACACGCACACTCATACATGTATGTGAATGCATATGTATTTTATTCTAGCTTCTGTTCACATAACAATGTACATCTTTTAAAGTGTAGAATGAGTAGCAGGATGGTGGTTGGTAAAAGAGATGGTAGAAATGACAGAAAGTCAGAACGCTAGTTTGTATTGAGGAGAAGAGTTAGAGAGAGTGGATGTGCTTCTGCAGCACCAGCAGTAGTTTGTGGGCATGGAGAAGTTTTGTATGGACTTCTTTTTTCACTTAAAAGCAGTTTTAAGAAGGCAAGGGTTTGGAGTGCAAAGCATTTGTACAATAGATCACTGAGAAGCTGCCAAATCAGAGAAAAAAATGGAATGCACAAAATTATGAGAAAGAGAGAGGATGCACATAATGATTGCTCAATAATGTTTATTGACCAGAAATGAGTTTGAATTCTTACAATTCTGTGGACCTGGGTTGCTCAGGCTAAATTAGGAAGCTCTTCATTGCCTCTTTAGGAAACTGAATGGTGAGATTTGCTTACCTGATTGCCTTTTGTGTGGTAAAAATTCTTAGTGGTTTGCAAAACCTTATTTTGAAAAAAGTAGGATAAAACAACATGTTAAATTAGAAAAATAAATTTGAAGCTTGACTCTCAAAAGGGATTTTTTTCCATATCTTTCTCTAAAATTTAATAACAGTATTAGCACTCATTCCTCCAACAGCATAAACCTGTATACCCCTAATGCTTAGAATTTTGTTTCTGATACTATTTTCAACTGAAGGGAAATACATCTCCTTAGAGGGCAGATGTTTCAGTGACCTAAAGTAGGATAAAGTTAGGATTGGAAACAGCAGGTCTGAAACATACAGTTTTTGTCAGAGAGCAAAGATGTTTTTAAGAATGTTAGGGGGTAAAGACTAAAAGGGTAAAGAACATATCTAGTTCAAGTTATTAAAATTTGAGCATCAAAACCCAATAATGATTATTTTTAATTGACATAAGTTGAATGTATGAAAGCCTATGAATTCATAATGACATGCCAAAAAGAAAAAAGTCCGAACTATGGAAAGTTTGAAAACAAAAAAGGAAGAGAATATAGCAGAATAGGATTATATTTTTAATTTGTTTTAATAAGTAGGGGAAAGCTTTGTTCCTTCTATTAAGCATATGAATTTTATAAATTATGGTTATTCTTGTTTCTCTGAGTAAATAGAGAATAGTGAATACAGAGAACAGTGAGTAAAACAAATGATCAGCACTGGTGGTTACCCCTAATACTGGTGTATGACCAGTTGTCATGCATAATCACCAAGTAGCAAAAGGCTTTACCATGTATACTGAGATGACACAGTGGCCAAGTATCCTGCAAAGGAGATTTACCTTCACGTAATTTACTCTTTAGCTAGGCAATGAGACTTCTAGATGGCTTTACTGATTATAGTGAGAAAAAACTAAGATATCAATACATTTCCAATTGTTTTAGGCAGTTTTCTAAGATATTCCTTTCTTAGTATTCACATCCTTGTGTAATCCACTCCCCTTGAGTGAGGGCCAGGCCACACTCAAATGAACACATCAAACAAACAGAATATAGCAAAGAGATGAGACATCATTTCCTAGATTAGGTTTTGGAAAGACTGACTTCCATCCTTCATTGTCTCTCTCTGGCTTTATTGGCTTGCTGGCTCTGATGAAGCCAGCTGCCCTGTGGAGTTACTAACAGCTGATGAAGAACTGAGGTCCTCTGTTCTATAGCCCAGGAGGAACTGAATTCTACCAACAACCAAATGAATAAGCTTGAGAGGTCATTCAGTTGAGCCTTGTGATGACTGCATCCTTGGATGACTCCTTGATTGCAGCCTTGTGAGAGACCCTGAACCACAGGACCCAGTTGAGCTGTGCCCAGATTCCTGACTCACAGAAGCTGTGAGATAATAAATAGTGTTGTTGTAAGCCATTAATTTTCAGAGTAATTTGTTACATGGCAATAGATAATTAATATGCTAACACTTATAATGCCAAAGAAATGAAGTTTAGGTGCATCCTTGTTCCATGTCCCAATCAGGAATGTATTGGCAGATGATCCAGAGTTTGCTACCTGAGCTAGAAAGAGAACTCTTTCATTTGTGTGAGTTGAGATTTCTGCTAGGGAGATATGTCCGCTAAACTCATTGTAAACCAACCATATACGAGAATAAGAACATGCATTCCTATAAGAATAGAGATAATACAGAAAAAAAATATAAGGATTTTAAATACCAGAAAAAATTTAACTGGTTTTAGTGTAAGTGTAATAAATTCAAATCACTGTTATTTTGTGATATGTTTTGTCTATTTTTTAAGGAGTTTAAGGCATTAAGAGTTTCTAATATAGTAGATTCTAATATACTATGTTAGATTCTAATAGTAGTAGAGTACAGTATAAAAGATTCTATTAGTAGTAGATTTAAATCGAGTTTTAGAATAGTTTGAGCAAATAAATTTAGAGTCAATGTTCAGATGTTTGGGGAAATGTTGATTTATTAATTATGTAAATACAATGTAGATATATACAGGAATGTTAATTTTTAATTCTTGAAAGACTATTACATATTTAGTATTTTCATTGGATAAATAAATTGGGTATTAAGAATATTCTTCTTGATGTCCTAAAGCTCCTTAGATTTTAAAGAATCTATCGATATTGGCTATTAGTTGAGGGACTTCTAAAATTTTAAATGCCTGTCAACTGTCCATACCTCCTTAAGCTTCCTTCCCCCATTATAAATGAGAGTGACTTCTAACGACTTTCAATGAAATACTTTCATTTCATAGTAACACATACTCGTATCTCAGATAATTTCTGAATTGTCTTTTAATGGTAATTATTGAAACTAGATAATATTAACTATAGGTCAAAAATAAATAAGAGTTTCTTGGATATTGGGTGTGTTATTGAACTGGTTATTGCCATGGGTAACTGAAGCCCAGTCCTACTGGAGATCCTCTGCAGAATCATGTAGAATACAAATGAACTTTTTCTCCAAAGGTCAGGAGGCCAAGGCTCTTAGCCAATGACTGTCTCCATTTGGTTGAGGGTTGCCCTTGGGAATCCTTGCACTTCAGGCTGCCTAGGAACTCTAATTCAAATGAAAGAATTAAGAATAACTCATTCTTGAATGATTTTTTAGGTAGATAATAGTGCCCCATATTTACTTTGTAGTCTCCCATGTTATATTCAATTTCACTTTAACAAATAAATACTTTTCTTTCCTCATAGAAACTAGAAGTAGACAATGGCAATGGCGGTAGGAGATTGTATAATATTTTAGATAGTGACAGATCCAGAGAAACTTCTTCCCAATCTCTTAGGGGTGGATATTTTGCTTTTTCCTCACTTCTAAAGCGTCATTCCATGTGGAAGTATTGAATTAGAGTGACATTCATGGCAGATTTAGCTGTACAGAGAAAACACACACACAGTTTGACTCCTCCTGACGTAAGTTGTACAAGGGCAGGCCCCTCTACTCGGGATGCCTGTAGTGGTAAGTTGTTTCTTGTGATTGAATGAGTACGGATGAGGAAAGCCCCTCACCTGTAAGCCAGTCTAAGTAATAAAGGTAATATTTTGATTTCTGTCTGCTTGATTCCTCTTTGTTTTTCTTGTAATTAGTCCAAAATGTGGTTATGAAAAGAAGGATGTTATCTATTATTCCTGCCCCAGTATTGTCCTTTGAAAGCGGAAACATCGTTTGAAACTTCCTGACAGACTTTTCCTTTTTTGTATATAGCTACGTACAAATGATCACAATTGGAACGTTACGTAACTTGTTGTCATGAATGTAGTTCGTCTTCCACAAACCTCATATCTACAGTTAGATTTGCATTTTTCATAAATCAGGCATATATTTCCACAACTTTGGTAGAACTATGATATACTTTTAGTCATTGTGTGATTTTACTTCTTCACAAAATCATTCTTCATGAACAAAAGTCATTTTCCTTTTGTTTATTAGTAACACTCATGCTGCCTATTAGCATTGCTAATTGTTATTATGACAAATTGGCTTTTTTTAGGTATTAAAATTGATTGTTCAATGACAAGTGTGTTGGTAAATCTGATATACAGATGCTAGGCTTAGATGAGACAAGCACTTTGGGTGCTAGTTTATTTGGCTGGGTTTGGGGAAGGAATTGGGATTAGAGGTTGGGAGAGTGAGGCAGAGAAGGAGAGAAAGTCTACAAAGGGTGTCTTATTGGGTTGGTTTCTGCTATGTGCAACTGGCGCTCAGTCCTATTGGGAATGCTCTAAGGAACCATGTAGAATGCACTCAAAATTGTCCCTCCAGGCCAAGTCATTTGTCTAGTGAAATCTCTTCCTCAATTGATTGAGAGTTGTCCTTGGGAGAATTAACTCCAACTTGTGGGCTGCCCCTTGTGCAAGTAGAATGAAGAAAAGTGGAGCGATACAGCAGGACTTGAGGGGAATGGGGATATTTGCAGCCTGCACAGGGTTTGTCTCCCATAGCTTTAGCTGAAACTCAAGACAAACTGAGGGGATGTGGCACAGGGCTCTACAAGTGCCTGCTTCAAGTATTCTTCAGAAAATATTCAAAAGAGAGCAACTATTTACTACATTCAGTCCATCAGCAAGTACTTTAACTGTTGACCTGGCTAAACAGTTGTTTGCTTTTTCATAAATTAATGTTAAGTTGCTTTGAGTCCTAAATTCCAGAGCGGTCAGATAGATCTATCTATATCTTTACCTATATCTATATATCTCTCCATTGATCCAGTCAAGATTTCCTTTATGTTGCACTGACTTTGAGTTAATAATGTGTATTACTCGAGTAATAATTGTGTATTGATATTAATTCTTAAATAACATTAATTGACAATTAATTAAATCAGTCCTTGTAAGGAAATTTCTCCACCTTGATCTTGTATGTGTGTGTCTCTGGTACAAAACTTAGGATTCTCTTGTGATTTCAAGGTGATGACTATCCTTTTGTGACTTACTTTGCAAGAGTGAAGTTAGGGCTGAATAGATCACAAGGTGCATTCCCTCTTGCATGGTGCTATTGACAGGGAAAGAGGGAAGTCCCCAGCGAAGGAACTGAATTTGAAAGCTTAAGTTATTGAGTGGTAGATGCTGAAGAGAGTCTCTCTAGGAAGCCAGCCAGAATCTGGATAGGATAAGCAACTTAAGCTTTAGAAAAAAAAATTCGTAATTTATAGTCCAGATTCAAGTTTCTCTCTGGGATATTTTTCTTTTGTTGTCTTCTGGTATTAAATAAAATCTTATTGAAATGTTTTAGTCCATTCTCCATCATGCTCATGGATATTAAATAAAAGATTTGGTGTTCACAATTGGCCCTTAGTGTTAAAGGACAATAGCATCCACATCTTGTGTCTGATGGTGGTTTATGAATAAGTGAATCTCCAAGAGGAATCTCCAACCCACTGGGGAGATTTTCTCCTTCATTGTCTTTTGTTAAAGAAGGTAGTAGTTTCCTACAGGGTCTCACTATGAATTGTTAAGGGTCTCCTCAACTATTGTCTCACCTTCTACAATAGTTCATTTAATTCATCTGTCTTCTAAATCACCTTGATTCAAAACGGTCTTTTGCACTGAAATAACAAATGTAGGGTTTAATTCTTCTCCATAAATTGTTTATTTTAGTGATCTATTCCACCACTTAGTATTAGGGATTGGTTCAGTGCCTGGTCTTATTAACAACTTTGTAAACGATGTGGAAAAGAAAGTGTTCACAATGAAATTCCCAAGTTTGCCAATGACCCTAAGCTCTTTTGGTTAATGAAATGCCAAACTGATGGGGATAAACTGCAGGAAGACCTCATCAAGCTGCGTTAGAGGATGGAAATTTGACATATAAGCCTCAGAGAGGACAAAGATAAGATAATGAGCCAATGCATTTAGGAAGAAAATAATCCAAACAATACTTGCAGAATAATGGGCTTGGAACTATCCATTACATCTCAGGGATCATGGTAGACTCTTCTCTGAGGACAGTGATGAATCTATTAAAGGCTGATAAAATTCTGAAAATCACCAGGAAGGGAAGGGAAAAAATAAAACACACTATGCTTCTCCTACAGAAAATCATAGCACAGATGTACTCTTGTTTATAGTTCTGATCACTATATTCAAGAATATAATGAAAAAGAAAGTCTGGAAGAGTAAGACATCTGAAACAACCAAGAAGAATGGCAATGCTGCCATATAAATAAAGACTAAAAAGATACAAACTCCAATACAGAATGTCAAAGTTTGAGAGAAAATAGAGCCAAACCTTCAAAATCCTTAAGGATTCTATTTTGTATGTGAAAACCAGGTAACTCTTCGGACCACACTGAGGCGGCGTCCCACATGCCACAGCTAGAAAGGCCAACAATGAAGAATATACAACTATGTGCTGGGGGGCTTTGGGGAGAAAAAGGAAAAAAATAAATAAAACATAAAAATCTTAAAAAAAAAAAAAAAAGAAAACCAGGTAACTCTCTAAAAGATGTAAAACAAAGACAAAAACCAAAGGAATTTTTAATTGGTAGATTCAACAGAGAGTGGATTTATGAAACTTGCTTCCTGAAAAGATAGTTCCTGATGAAAGTAGAACCACCAAAAAGAATTTAATAAACTCTTGTAGTATTCATTTAAGTTGTTTTTAAGGGGGAAATAATGATTGTGTATTTATTTCTAGATTTTTAAGCTGAATGTCAGTGTGTGTGTATTAGAATAGGTATAAGAATAGGTATATTCACATTACCTATTACCTATTTTATTACCTATCCTTTGGTGTCCATCAGAGACAGAAAAAAGGGGAAAAAAAAGCAGCTCCTCAGAACCAAGAGTTTCATGAGTTGAGAAATTAAAGATGGAGATGTGTGGGGCTGGCTTCATGGCATAGTGGTTAAGTTCTGCATGCTCCACTTCAGCAGCCCAGGTTCATGGATTCGGATCCTGGGAGGAGACCTACACCACTCATCAGCCATGCTGTGGTGGCAACCCACATATAAAATGGAGGAAGATTGGCATAGCTGTTGGCTCAGGGCTAATCTTCCTCAAGCATGAAAAAGAGGAAGATTGGCAAGAGATGTTAGCTCAGGGTTAATCTTTCTTGGCAAAAATAAATAAATAAAAATAAAGATGGAGATGTATAATTAGTACATGAGTTTCTCAAACATCTGTCACATCATATTGTTTAGTTTTTATTGAGACAAGGCAGTGAACATCTAACAGATTTAATCTTTGTAAAACAGAAACATTTCTTCAACATTTTCTTTCTTAAGCAAATCAATGAATACTCATCGGGGGGAGACTAGCCAGTATTAGCAAAATCCCTGCTGAAAAACCTGAAAATTCAGGAATTTCTTTATGAGTTGAGTTTATGTGTTTAAAATAACTAGACCACAACCTTAATTGTTACAGTACTATTGATTTTCAATAACTAATTAGACTACCCTGGGGTAGAATCAGTCAGCTATAGTGTGATTGGCACTTGATATTCTTCAAAAACGATTGTAGAATGGTTAATTTGACAGCCATGCATAGACACAGTCTACTTCTGAGGAAATTATACTTTGCTGGCTAAGATCTGTTCTCATTTGTCTACTAGATTTTTAAGGATGAACAATAGTAAAAATTATATAAAGTAGGAGTCAGCAAACATTTTATGAAAGATCTAGATAAACATTCTGGGCTTTCTGGACCATGTGGCCCCTGTTGCAAGTATTCAACTCTGCTGTTATAGCACAGAGACTGCCCTAGACAATACATAAACAAATAGGTGAGGCTATTTGTTCCGATAAAGCTTTATTTCCCAAAACAGAGACCAGGCCTGGTTTGACTTGTAGGTCAGCTGACATCTAAACTAAGGGGGAGCTGCTATCAATGGAACATAACTTATGCAAGCTGTCCAAAGTAAAGACATTAAATTAAAGCATATATTTCACAGGAATCCCCTTTAGTTTAACTAGTGTATACAGTAGACCTTTAGTTTTCGGACCCGTTCTGCTCTGCCCAGGGTTTTATTTTGACAAGACTGTGGGATTTGCAGACACATGGCCTGGGCTCAGGTCCTGTTCTTCCGCTTGCTACCTGTGTGACCTGGAGCAAGGGGTTTAACTAGTCTGTCTTAGTTCTTTCTTCATAAAATGGGATTATAATAATGTTTAGTTGTGAGAATTAAGTGAGATAATATTAATGAGAAAGATTTTGTAAAAGTCACCTGTAAACACTTAAATCCAGTAGCAGATAGTTCCTGCTATCACTATCCTAGGTCGTTCCTTAGAGAGTACCATTTTCTTCTCTGTGAGTATTTTCACAGGCTAATTAGCTCTGTGTACTGTCCCTAAGTGAGAAGTAGGCTAATCTAAGGAGGATCTTGCAATATAATATACTTCACTAAAATAATCAAATTATCCATTAATCATAAGATTTTAGGAAATGCACATTTGTAGAGAAAAAGAAACTCTGAAGCTTGTGAAAAGAAAAAATAAGAGAAGTTTTAGTAGCGGACATAAATGATAATAGGAATTTAAGAAGGTTAGGGGGTAAGAAATTAGAGAAAATAAAAGAAATGGAAGATGAAAGATAAGTCAAGGGGCAAAACCAAAATAGGGCTACCTATGGGAGTTTAGGAGGGAAAATAATTAAAAGGGCAAAGTTAATGAAAATAGATCTAGTTCAAGGTAAGTATCAGAGTCTGCAGGCAAAGTGCTGACTAGGAAGTTTGCAACTCTGGGTTTATCTGTCCCCATTACCAGTGTGACTGTTTATCCTCCACACTTGTGTTAGTTACTATACTTGAGACCTTCCCGTTTGTATCTATATTTACTGACAGGCATCCAAAGATAAGGACCAGGGAAGCATTTAAAATAATAGCCCACAGTCCTATTGGTTCTGCATTTCTAATCAGAGAAAGCTTCCCTGAGAAAAATGATGCCCATGTGCCCTGACTACAAAATGAGTTAAGATAAATGAAGATTAAATAACAGATTTGTTAATCAGGACTTGGGATAGACTTAAATTTTCACAGTCCATTTTCTCGCTCTCACTTTCTCGCTCTTTCAAGCCTGTATTCCTGCTTATACATTCTCACAACACACATCCACACCCACGCACGCCTGTCATACTTTCTCTACCCAGATGGATAAAATGGACTGAAGTTGGGTGCACCAATGTGTCTTTTATAATCAGTATTCACTGTCTCAGAGTCAGAAAAATGAGGGTAAAATAAAAGCATCCTTCTTTTTGAAAGCATAGAGAAATGACATTCCTATTTTTCTTCCTGTTATGACTCAAACTAACCTATCTAGGTGCCACGTTCATATTAAGTGAATATTCAGTTCCACCATCTGGCAAACAGAAGGTTAAAAGTATGACTGTTTAAGGAGAAACAAACAATTTAAGAGGGTTTTTATTTTCACCTCAAAAAAGAGTGTTTGAAATATGTCTCCTCATCCCCAAACAGAGTTATTTTCAGTCACTGGATTGTATGTGGACTTGGCTATACCAGCAAAAAATGTAAAAACACAATGAAGAAGTGTATCTTTTGTTAATTGGGAGTTTTAGTGGATTTGGAAGTTTGGGCTTACTGGGAAAGGAAGAACAATTAGCTGTGGAGAACAAGGAGAACGGGAGTGGTGTGATCTGTGAGAGAAAGGAGTGGGTTGCTTCAAGGATAAACACTTTGAAAATTCTATGAAACACTGTCTAGAGTCCCCAAGGATAGAAATCTCCCCAGAAAAAAACTTAAGGTCAAAATATTAATGACATTTTCATATTTTTTTGTGAGTTTAAGAAGGGAAAAGAATGTGTTTTGGATACTTCCTAAATATCCAGAGGGAAAATACATGTTCTGGTGGTAGCACCATCTCTGTTTCATTTTCCGCAGTTTAGGTATTATTCTGTAACGAGAAGCAGAATTTAATAGGACTTTCCTCCAAGTCCCAAAGCCCCCATCTTAATAAGACAAATCATTCTGTATGCTTTTACAGAACTTTCTTTCTCTGATTCCAAACTTGTATAAGCCCCTTCCAGGAGAAGGAAGATCCCTAGGACTATGCTTACAGTATAGGTTCTTCCAAAAGGACTGAAATAGTCCACCTAAATTCTTTGACTTTTAACCCAATTGATAGAGAACGCAAGAAGACAAAAGCGTTACATGTTTCCCCCAGAACTCTCTACCTCCAAGTCAACTGTGGCTGCTCCCATCAAATAGAAATAGACAACATAGGTCTATGTTTTGACTTTTTAATTTTATTTTTATGATGAGTTCTCATCTTACCTTTATCATCCGAACGCACTCATAGAACAGTAGTTTTCAAACATAACAAGACCATCATTTTAACCAGTAACTAAAGGCATGAAGACTTGAAGGAACAACCTGAATTGGAATGAAATTGCTTATCTCTAGATTGCTTTTTAGATAATTATAGATACCTGAAGTTATCAAAAACATGCACTTAAGCTTTGCAGAACAGCTTGTTAAAGTCTGTTTGCTTAAGAATACCCTGTTTTTGCTCTTTTTTTAATACATTACAGAAGAAACACTCCACTATGGTAACATATGATGAAAGTGACACTGATTTGGAATGTAAATATATGCATGGTGTTTTAAACCGACAGCATTTTGTATGTAAAAATACTTTTAAAAATATATACTATATTTGAAATTCAATTGACAGAGAATAAAACAATAAAAATCATGCCATTCTAATTTTTAAAGTGTACATTGCAAGACGATATTCACTAAAGGATATAATTTTTCACTTTGTAAGAAAAGAGTGAATATCTTAGTTATTTTTTAATACTTAGCTATGAAGTGGAGCTGGTTGAAAAACTAGCTTTTTATTAGATGGAATTATATGAACTTGCTGATATTCAAATTTTTTAATCTACACAGAGAGTAATTTGACATGGTTCAAGCTAAAATATGGGACATCCTCAAAGGAACAACATCTCTCCAAAAAGGATTCTTTTAAAAACAGCAACTCTCACGTTCTTTATATTTTGAATAGCATCTTAAGTTTTGTAATTATACCACTGGTAATTTTTCGGATAAATATTTGTTCCTGCAATTTCCCAGGGCTATTTTCTAGAAATCAGGTGGAAATGTTTAGAATCCATATGGATTTAAGGCTCTAATCCACATTTTTAAAGTCTTGAATATAGCCATTGGTTTACCAGGACAAATTAATGAGTTTTGTTACATTTACACACCCATGCATCCACCATCACAATCAACATGTAAAACAGTTGTTTCATTTTACCTTATGCTCCCTTACAGGCGATGCCCCCCTACCCCTCAGCAACCACTGATCTGATTTATATCACTATAGATTAATTTTACCTTTTATAAAACTTATAAAAGTGAATTATATAGTATGTTCTTTTTTGTTCCTGGCTTTAGCCAGCATAATGTTTTAAAGATTGTCGATGAAAATAATCCATAACCAATTTACAAATGAAAATTTGGGAGAGTTTATTCTGTGTAGAACGTGAGGACCATGGCCCGGGACAGGCCTTCCACAAAGGGAGGGAGCACGCCAAAGAAGCAGGGGTATACAGGGTGGTTACATACCCTCAAAGAGGACGTTTCACACATGATTGAAATGTCCCTCTTACAATAGTCACAAGATTGCCCTGTCAGCACAGTGTTTGATGGACACAGCAGGTAGTGGGTCTGCTATCTTGGTGGGCGTAGCAGGAAGCAAGTCTATGGTCTTGAGCTGGGTGGTCACAGGTGAGCACAGCAATCAGTTCCTAGCCTAAGGAAAGATGCTTAATCTTTAAGGAAATGCCAATGTTGGGAGGGGGAGGGAAGCTGCACCTTTATCTCAAGGGCCTTTGTTCTTGCCATAGGGAATGTCTAAAGCAGATATACAATGCATGCTCAACAGCCATGGTCAGGCCCTTTTGGAAAAACAAGGTTGGGCTGAATTAGGTTTACACCAAATGGCTTCCTCATATACTCCAATATCCTATTGCTTGCCATTTCTATTTGTCAAGATTCATCCATTCTGTTGTGAGCATCAGTAATTCATTTCTTTTTATTGCTATATTGTAGCATTCCATTGTATGAATATATCATAATTTTGTTTATCCATTCATCTGTTGATGGGCTGTTATCAGGTTTTGGCTATTATGAATAAAGATGCTATGAATATTTGTGTACAAGACTGTGTTTTCATGTCTCTTGGGCAAGTATCTAAGAGTGAAATTGCGGGGTCATATAGTAAATGTGTTTAACTTTTTAATAATTAACAAATTATTTTTCACTGTGGTAATACTTTGATTTTTGTTTCATAGCCTCTGTATTAATTTTCCTGTTGCTGGTATAGCTGCTATATCAAAGTATCGTAAATTCAGTGGTTTAAAACACATATTTATTATCTTACAGTCCTGAAGGTCAGAAGTACAAAATGAGTCTTCTGGGGCTACGGCTAAGGTGTTGGTAGGTCTGATTCCTTATGGAGGCTCTAAGGGGAGAATCCATTCCCTTGCCTTTTTCATATTTACCTGAATAATCCAGGATGGTCTCTTATCTCACAATCCTTAATCACATCTGCAAAGTCCCTTTTGAAATGTAAGGTAACAGTCACAGGTTCTGGGGACTAGGACCTGGACATCTTGGTGGGCCATTATTCAGCCTACTACATTCTCTAACCTTCTAATCAAGTAATTTCAACTAAAATTACCCATTTAGCCAAAACTCTAAGATGCATAAAAGTTCTTTGCGTAACTTCCCTAGGCTTGCTAGCTACTAGCAATTAGTGGTTACTATGTTCCAAATACTGTTGCATAGAGTTGGCAAAAATGCAGGATGATGTAGGATCAAGGTGCTTCTTGTTGTCGCTTATTGGAGAGGAAAGTCTGATCGGCTAGTGGGAAGAGGAAAATCTGAGAGGGCCCTAGTGGAGCTTTAGTGGTACCAGAAAGGGCCCTGCTTACTTCTCTTCTTTGGAGTCCAAACCTCAGAGGGAGGGCAAAAGGAAGTCTGGTTAAGTGTGTGGGGATTGCAGAACAGATGGGCCCATTATGGAGCTCCACAGAGTGTAATCTCTAAACTGCAAAGTGTAGCGAAGCCCCAAGTGCAGCATCATGCCTGAGTGGAAGATTGACCATGCTGAAGGTGTCTGATCATAGGTTCAGGACAGCCTTTCAGAGCCCCATACACCCTAGTGGGAGAGACAAGAGCTCAGTGTAGGCCAGGAATCCCAAAGAAGGCTAGTGTTCTGTTCACCACTGGAGGTTATGATGACTGGAGGCTATGGTAAGACAGGCTTTTCAAAGTCCGGACAGGAATCAAGTGACAAAGAGGTACTCAAAGACAGAGCAACAAAAAGCTCAGCACTGGCCAGTGAGGACCGAGGGTGGCACGCTTCAAAGACATTCCTGGCCTGATGCTGGAGACACAATATGAGCCCCATAGAACTTAGATTATCCTTGGGGAGATGGGGAAAGAGAAAAGCATGAAATAAGAGATTTTTGAACCCAAAGACCTTGAGGCATATCTGGAAGTGACTGAGCTACCTTGAATTAGGAAGATTAAGTTTTCCATTAAAACGAATTAGAGAGTTAAGTGAAAATCATTTATAGAAAAACAAAAAAGTTACGGTTTATCAAACCTGACTTTCTTGCCCACGAGTTTCATGCTCCTTATACAGAGAGAAGGTATATAAAAATACTTTAACAAAGGTAATGCAATTACCAGGCTTGAGAAAGATTACTGGGCCATAGGGTCTGCTCTTGGAGGTTTCAGATGCCTTGTTCTTAGGATCATCAGGAATATTCGCCCTACAGATTTTTGAGATTAATCTCAATCTCTGAGATTAATTTTAGAGGTTAACCTTGCTTAAGATCATTGAGAAGATTGTAAGGGGTGGGTTTGTGTGAAAAGTTCAAGGAAAGTTTGACTCACATGTGAAAGGCCATTGTTTTCATTTTTTAAATGGCAAACCCATGGTCTCAAATGCAGTTCATTTCTTTTTTGTGTAATATCATATACTTTGTCTTCCATTTCATGAATTCTCCTTTCCTGCCCTGGCTACTATAAGATGGCAGTATCAGATGATGGTGATAAGAAACGTGTTCCATTCTTCAGTCTTCAAGTCACACAAAGCAAGGCAATCTTAGGTGTCTGACTAGTTGTTAATAACAGCTTGAAAATGTGGGTGTCACTGGGCTGTATTTTCTGCAGTTCATCATTTTGGCAATTGAATGTCGGATATTTTATAGGGGAGGGGAGGAGAGGAGAAGTTGCAGATCTAGCCACCATTTCCTGTTGATTGTAATCACGTTTGTCACTCACCTGCTTGAACTGCTAAAACCCGTCAGGAGCCTGATCGTAGAAGCCTCCTGTTAAGTGGAAAAGAGTCTCCCCTGCCTCTTAGCAACTCATGGTAAACATGTCAGCACATTGTGGGATGTGGTAAACTTTTGAATATGTGAACATCTGATGAGGAGATCTTTTTGATGGAAACTTTCGTGTCGGTTCAATAGGCAGGACTAGCTCTCCACTTTGTTTACTTTCAGGTATCTGAGACAGTTAGACACACATGCTGGGACTGGGGTCAGCTCGCTGCGAAATGTATGGAAACACATTTAACGCATGGGCTTTTGTGTCTCCCCCCAGCTTAGTGTTTTAAAACGACAGGTCCTGCCTCTAGGATGGTGCCTAGATATTCCAAAATAGATACACTAAATTCAGTACAAAATGCGGTTAGATGATTTTTTTTTTCTGGGTGTTTGCAGCACATTTGTACAAGTTGTTAAAAGACTTGTTTTGCTGAATTTTCATTAGCACATTCTTAGTGAGATAGTAACATTTAATATCACTGACAAATATATTGGGCATCTCTAATAAGAGTTTTTCTAATTATTGGAGGTAGATATTCAGGAGTCGGTAGAAATTCTAAATACTGATAATTTAAGAAATCCAACAATTACTGTGATGACCTTAATATTCCACTCATAATAACTGTAGCTACACTTATTGAGTGCCTACTCTGTTCCGGGCATTGTTCACAATGCTTTCCATGTGTTACCTTATTAATCACAACAACCTTATGAGGTAGGTATTACTATTATCCTCATTTTAAAGATGAGGAAATCGAGGCACTGAGGGGTTAACTACTTTGCTCTAGGATACAAAGCTAGTAAGTGGTAAAGCTGTGTTGGAAACAGAGTATACTGTTGGAACCAGCATTCTTAGTCACTATGCTAATTATATTTCACTTTCTTAGTCTTTTTTTAAATTTCATTTTTTATTAAGACTTTATTTTTAGAGCAGTTTTAGGTTAGCAGCAAAATTGAAGGGAAGATACAGAGATTTCCCATATGCCCCTGCCACCACACGTGCATTGCCTCCCCTATTATCAATATCCCTCGCCAGAGTGGTACATTTGTTACAACTGATGAACTTCCATTGGTGCATCACAATCACCCAAACTCCGTAGTTTACATTAGGGCTCACTCTTGGTGGTGTACTTTCTATGGATTTGGATGTGTAATGTATAATTACATACATCCATCATATCATTCAGAGTAGGATATCCTAAAAATCCTTTGTACTCCACTTATCCATCCCTTCCTTCCAAACCCATGGAAACCACTGATCTTCTTATTGTCTCCATAGTTTTGCCTTTTCCAGAATGTCGTTTGTTAAAATCATACAGTATGTAGTCTTTTCAGATTGGCTTCTTTTACTTAGTAATATGCATTTAAGGTTTCTCCATGTCTTTTCATGATGGGATCACTCATTTCTTTTTAGCTCTGAATAATATTCCATTGTCTGGATGTAGTACAGTTTATTTACCCACTTACCTACTGAAAGACAACTTGATTTTTTCCAAGTTTTGGCTATTATGAATAAAGCTGCTATAAACATCCATGGGTAGATTTTTGTGTGGACATAGTTTTCAACTCACTTGGGTAAATACCAAGAAGCATTATTGTTGGATCTTATAGTAAAAATATGTTTAGTTTTGTAAGAAATCACCAAACTGTCTTGCAAAGTGGCTGCACCATTTTGCATTCCACCAGCAATGAGTTCCTATTGCTCCACATCCATGTCAGCACTTGGTGGTGTCAGTGTTCCAGATTTTGGCCATTCTAATAGGTGTATAGTGGTATCTCGTTGTTGTTTTAATTTGCATTTCCCTGATGAATACGATGTGGAGCCTCTTTTCATGTGCTTGTTTGCCATCTGTATATCTTCTTTGGTGAGGTGTCCGTTAAGATCTTTGGCCCATTTTTAAATTGGGTTGTTTATTTTCTTATTGTTGAATTTTAAGTGTTCTTTGTATATTTTGGATAATGGTACTTTACCTGCTGTGTCTTTTGAAAATATTTTCTCTCACTCTGTGGCTTATTTTCTCATTCCTTTGACATATTTTGCAAAGCAGAAGTTTTTCATTTTAATAAAGTCCAGCTTTTCAATTATTTCTTTCATGGATCATTCCTTTGGTGTTTTATCTAAAAAGTCATTTACCTACCCGCAGTCATCGAGGTGGTTCTTCTATGTTGTCTTCTAGGATTTTTATAGTTTTGCATTCTATGTTTCAGTCTGTGATCCATTGTGAGTTAATTTTTGTGAAGAGTATAAGTTCTGTGCCTAGATTCTTTTTTTTTTTTTAATGTGGATGTCCAGTTGTTTCAGCACCATTTGTTGAAGAGATTGTCTTTTCTTCATTGTATTGCCTTTTCTCCTTCATCAAAGGTCAGTTGACTCTATTTATATGAGTCTGTTTCTGCACTGTTTATTCTGTTCCATTGATCTATTTGTCTGTTCTTTCACCAATAACACACTGTCTTGATTACTGTAGCTTAAACTAAGTCATTTTTCCCTCTCCTCAGTGCTATAATAAAGGAGGACATTTGAGCTTTACAAAAGTTAGAATGTGAAACTAATATGACTTTTCTCTCTTTGCTTCTTGCTGTATCCCAAAGTCTTCTATTTGAAGGGACTTTAGAACACTGTGGATATCTAATGAGAAAACTATCCTGAGGCTCTCCTACCTAAAACGGGTTGTTTTGAGGCTACTCTGCCAAAATGGTGTTGACCTTTGGTAAGTAGTTTCTTTGCCAGTATCTTCCCATCAGTGGGGAACTTAGGTTCTGAATTCCAGTCAATGTCTGGGCCATTGATATTCCTAGAGTTCCAACCAGCCTTTCCACAAAGTTTTAACAGGGTTAAACATGGGGTTAAACTCCATCCAGTTTTCACCACCTCATATTAAATGAACATCTTGATGATAATCTAGTCTTCATCTAATGCTGCGAACTGATGCTATCTAGAATGTATGTACTCAGATAGCTTCTTGATTTTTTTCTGTCTCAGCACTTAACATACAGTTTACTTGCTTACCTCTTCATCTAGACTCCAAACTTTTTGAGGACAGAAATAGCATCTTTACAATTTATCTCTACGACCTAGTAGTATTGGTTGACTAAATAAAGACCTGTATCAGGTAAGACTCTTTCCATTGCTAATGACAGAAAACCCAAGTCAAACTAGCTTAAGCAAAAAACAAAAAATCCCCCATCACATTAGTTCTTGCAGTTGCAAAGTCCAAGGCTCAAGTCATGTCATAAGAAGCTCGTCTTTTTGCATTTTTTGTTCTCCCCTCTGCCATGCTTGGCTTCACTCTCAGGCAGGCCTTCCTTAGATGGAGGCCCGTAGTACAGCAAATGCAAATTTTAGTTCTAATTGGGCCCTACTGAAGTCAGGTAGTGTCAGTCCTTCAATTTTGTTGTCCTTCAATATCGTGTTGGCTATTCTAGGTCTTTTACCTCTCCATATAAACTTTAGAGTTAGTTTGTTGATGTCTACAAATAACTTGCTGATATTTTGATAAGGATTGTATTGAATCTATAGATTAAGTTGGGAAGAACTGAATCTTGACAATGTTGAGTATTCTTATCCCTGAATGTGGACTTTCTCTCCATTTATTTAGTTCTTTGATTCAATTAATTAGAATTTTGTAGTTTTCTTCATATAGATCTTGTACATATTTCATAAGACTTACAACTATTTCATGGTTTTGGCCGCTAATGTAGATGATATTATGTTTTTAATTTCAAATTCCACTTGTTCATTGCTGGTATGTAGGAAAGTGATTGACTTTAACTTTGTATCCTGCAACCTTAGTATAATTACTTATTAGTTCCAGGAAGGGATTTTCTGTTGATTCTTTCATATTTTCTACATAGACAATCAAGTCATTTATAAATAAAGATGGCTTTATGTCTTCCTTCCCAATCTTTATTTCTGTTATTTTTATTTCTTGTCTTATTGCATTAGCTACAACTTCCAACATCAAGTTGAAAAGAGTGGTGAGAGGGGACATCCTTTCCTTGTACCTGATCTTAGTGGGAAAGCTTTGAGTTTCTCATCACTAAGTATGATGTTAGCTGTAGGTATTTTGTGTGTGTTCCTTATCAAGTTGAGGAAGTTCCCCTCTCTTCCTAGTTTACTGAGAGTTTTTATCATGAATTGGTGCTGGATTTTATCAAATAAGTTTTCTGCATCTGTTGAGATGATCATGTGATTTTTCTTTTTTAGCCTGTTGGTGTGATGTGTTACATTAATTGAATCTAAAATGTTAAGCCAGCCTACTTGGTTGGGGTCTATAATTCTTTTTATACATTGTTGTATTTGATTGGCTAATATTCTGTTGAGTATTTTTATGTCTATGTTCATAAGAGATATTGGTCTGTAATTTCCTTTTCTTGTAATGTCTTTGTCTAGTTTTGCTATTAGGGTAATGCTGGCCTCAGGGAATGAATTAGGAAGCATTCCCTCTGCTTCTACCCTCTGAAAGAGATTGTAGAAAATTTGTATAGTCTCTTCCTTAAATGTTTGGTAGAATTTACCAGTGAGCCCAGCTGGGCCTGGTGCTTTCTGTTTTGGAAAGTTATTAGTTATTGATTCAATCTCTTTAATAGATTTAGGCCCACTCATATTGTCTTTTTCTTCTCATATGAATTTTGGCAAATTATGTCTTTCAAGGAACTAGTCCGTTTCATGTAGGTTATCAAATGTGTGGGCATAGAGTTGTTCATAGTGTTTCTTTATTAGCCTTTTAATGTCCAAAGGATCTGTAGTGATATCTCCTCTTTTATTTTCGATTTTAGCAATTTGTGTCTGCTCCCTATTTCTTCAGTTAGCCTGGCTAGAGGTGTATCAACTTTATTGGTCTTTTCACAGAATCGCCTTTTAGTTTTGTTGATTTTCTCTATTGATTTCCTGTTTTCAATTTTATTGATTTCTGCTCTAATTCTTATTATTTCTTTCCTTCCACTTACTTTGGATTTAATTTGCTCTTTTTTTCTAGTTTCCTAGGTTGAAACTTATGCTATTGATTTTAGATTTTTCTTCTTTTCTAATATATTAATTCAATGCTATAAATTTCTGTCTAAGCACTACTTCTGTTGCATTCCACAATTTATTTTTATTTTTTTCCTGAGAAAGATTCACCCTGACCAGCATCGGTTGCCAATCTTCCCCTTTTTGTTTATGTGAGCCACTGCCACAGTATGGCTGCTAATGGACCAGTGGTGTGGTTCTGCACCAGGGAACTGAACCTGGCCAGCCTAAGCAGAGTGTGCCAAACTTTAACCACTATGCCATCAGGGCATGCCCCTACACAATTTTCATAAGTTCTATTTCCATTTTCCGTCAGTTCAAAATATTTTAAAATTTCTCTTGAGATTTCTTCTTTGACCCATGTGTTACTCAGAAGTGTGTTGTTTAATCTCCATGTATTTTCAATTTTCTAGTTATCTTTCTGTTATTGATTTCTAACTTAATTTCGTTATAGTCCAAGAGGGGACATTGGATGATTTCTATTCTTTTAAATTCCTTAAATTTGGTTTTGTCGCCCAGAATGTGCTCTATCTTGGTGACTGTTTCACGTGAGCTTGAGAGGAATGTGTATTCTGCTGTTGCTGGATGAAGCAGTCTGTAGATGTCTGTTGATTGATGCTGTTGTTGAGATCAACTATGTCCTTACTGATTTTCTGCCTGCTGGATCTGTCTATTTCCGATAGAAGGATGTTGAAGTCTCCAACTATGGTAGTGGGTTCATCTAATTCTCTTTGCAATTCTGTTAGTTTTGCCTCACATAATTTGATGCTCTGTTATTAAGCACATACATGTTAGGGATTGGTATGTCTTCTTGGCAAATTGACCCCTTTATCATCATGTAATGCCCTTCTTTATCCCTGATAATGTTCCTTGCCTTGAAGTCTGATCTGTCTGAAATTAATATAACTACTCTTGCTTTCTTTTGATTAGTGTTAGTATGGCATATTTTTCTTCATCCGTTTACTTTTAATCTATATGTGTCTTTATACTTAAAGTGAGTTTCTTGTAGATATAGTTGGGTTGTGTTTTTTGATCTACTCTGACAATCTTTTTTAATTGGTCCATTTAGATCATTGACATTCAAAGTGATTATTGATACAGTTGGATCAATATCTACCTTATTCATTACTGCTTTCTTTTTTGTTACCCTTTTCTTTGTTCCTATTTTTGTCTTCCACTTTTTTCTGACTTTTGGGGTTTTAATTGAACATTTTATATGATTACATTTTCTCTCCTTTCTTAGCATATCAGTTTTACTTCCTTTTTAACTCATTTTTAGTGGCTGCCCTCCATTTACAGCAAATCTAGGTCTACTTTCAAATAACACTTCACCACTTCACAGGTGGTGTGAGTACATTATAATAACAAAATATGAATTTTGATGGGGACACAGTCAGTCTGTAACAGCCCACCAGCATTAACCCTTTTTAATGTTGCCTCCAATAATCAATAAATGACTAATTTTTTAGTGAAGGCATGAGGAGATAAGGATCTTTTTTTTCTGATAGAAAAGCTCTGAGAAAGAATAAGAGAGATAGAGTGATAGAAAGGAAGAGAAGGGAAGGTGAGATATAGTGACAATTGAACAGAAGAAAAGGATGATATTTATTAAAAATAACAATAATTAATAATAACATTTCTTGTGTGTTTCTTCTGTGATAGGAACTCTGTTAGGCAACTTGTGTCTATTACTTCATTAAATCCTCAAAAATATCTTACAGGTGGATGATTTTATTTTATCCATTTCTATATGAAGAAATGGGCATGGAGAAGTTAAGCAACTTGCCCAACATTATGCAGCTAATACATGGCAGAGCCAGGATTTGAAAGTAGGCTCAGATGTCTTTTTTCCTCAACAGCCTTACTAGGGGGATTGAACAAACCTCATGATCATAATTTGGAGTAAGACTCTCCCTGTGTAGAGGCACCAGATTGATCATTTTTTGGGATCACCAGCATTTTATATGCAGTTTAACAATTATGGCCTAGATGGTCTCTATCCCTCCCAAGAATTATTATTGAGAATCACACAATCAAGCATAGATTAGGAGGTTAATATAGTGAAAGCTATGTTAAAATTTTAACAGTGGGGCCTAAACTTGTAGTACTTTGACAGCCTTAAACACAATTCTCCCCTCACCCTGCCCCAAGAACATGTGGATATAAATGAGTGAATGAGGAGTGTGATGCTAGGGGTCAGGAGGAGTGCTTAGCTGGAAAGTGGACACTATGACCTAGTAAAACATAATGGAATACTGAAAGACTTTTTGGAGAGAAGAGATGATGGAAACATAAGACTCTCAAAACCTAAAGAGGGGAAAAGCTGGATTTTGGGAGCAGGGAATAGCTTGTAGTGGATGTGGTTATGGCATCACTGTGGCTTCTACTCAAATCAGTGTTCTGTGGTTTTACATGGTGCCAAAGATGAAACGATCTTAGTCTCCCAAATCTAGAGGACCAGAGGCCAATACAGAGCTCAAAGTAGAAACAAGATGGGTGGGAGAAGAAGAATCTGAGATCACACTTCATGGTCTAGACTAAGGCCTATCTGTTGAAAGAGCAGTAACCTCTGGTGGGGATTGCAGAATTCTCTGAATCCTGGAAGAAGCTTGAGTCATGTGGAGTGGTTTACATGTGGAGTGGTTGACTACTCAAGATCCCAATTATGAATACCCTCAGGAGAAGTTATTTTCACATGTCAGCAATATTAATTTGTTTACTCAACGAACATTTGCATTATCACACTGGCAGTAATGAGATGGAGAGAGAGACTGAAGGATGTTAGACCAGAAGCAAGAGGACCAAATGTCAAGATTAAAAATGTGAGGATAGACATCTTTGTTTTCATCAGCATTATGGTCATTTAAAGATAAAACATTTATCCCTAGTTTTCTAACTTTTGCTCTTTGCTAAATTTGTGCCCTATTTTTAAAGAACCAGCTTTTGACTTGGCTGGTTCTCTTTATTATACGTTTGTTTTCATTTCAGTAATTTTTTAAATATGTTTTATTTTCTTCTTTTTTTCTATTTTCTTTAGGCTGTTCTTTTTCTTTATTGAAATGCAAATGGATGCTTAGCTAATTGAATATCAGCCTTGCTTTCTTTTGTATGTCATTTAAGGTCATAGTCTCAGCTTTGGCTGCATCTCACAAATTTTGATGACTAGCGTTTTCACTATTATTCATTTAAAATATTTTCTAACTTCAAGATTGTGATTACTTCTTTGGCTCTTTGATTATTTAGAAGTGTATTTATTAATTTTCAAACGTGTAATTTTTTTTATTATTGATTTTATTTTATTTCCATTGTGTTCTACTTCGTACATACTTGGTACACAATTTCAATATGCGGCCCAGCATATGGTCAGTTTTTGTCAGTATTCTGTGGGCATCCAAAAAGAATATGTATCTTGCAGTTGTTGAATGTAGTATCTGACAATAGGTTATATTTGTTAAATATGTTGATAAAATATTCCATATTTTTACTAATCTTTTGTCTGCTTATTCTATTAGTTTTGGAGAGAATAATTGTATCTTCCTGGTGAATTGGGCCTTTTATATTAGAAATGTCCTCTTGAGCCCTAGTAATACTTTTTGCCTTGAAGTCTACTTGGTTTGATATTAATATGGCTATACCAGCTTTCTTTTGGTTAATGTTTGCCATATATATCTTTTTTCTTTTATACTTTTACTTTCAATCTTTCTGTGTCCTTATATGTGCTTGTTTCTCATGTAGGCTGTAAATACTTGAGTTTTTTTTCTTAACTTCACTCTGACAATTTTTGTCTTTTAACTGGAAGATTTAAGCCATTCACATTTAATGCAATACTGATATATTTGGATTAAAATCTACCATATTTCTATGTACTTTCCATTCATCCCAACTCACCTATTTTTTTCTTTTCATCTCTTTTCTTTCATTTTTTGGATTGATTCAGTATTTTTTCTATTTTTCTAATGTCCCTCTCTAGTATCTTAGTAGTCATACATTCTTTTACTATTCTTTTAGTGGTTACACTAGAGATTAAGGCATGCATCCTTAAATTATCAAAGTAATGTAAATTAGTACTTTTTTTCTTTTTCTGGATGATGCATGGAACTTAGAAAAGTTTAACTCCATTTATGCCCCTCACAATTTTTTCTTAATGTAGGTTCTTTCTTTTTTGTTTTCATTGCAGTAACATTGGTTTATAACATTATATAGATTTCAGGTGTACATCATTCTATTTTGAATCCTGTGTAGATTACATCCTGTTCACCACCCAAAGTCTAATTACAATCCATCACCACACACAAGTACCTAATCACCCCTTGCACCCTCTCCCATTCCAATGAAAGGGGTGTATGAGCAGATTAGATAAGGTAAAAAGATAATTAATTAATTTGAAAGTGAGTCAGAGGAAAAGATTCAAGATATAGACAGCACAATTTTTATGCTATTGTCACCAGCTATTTTAATTCTTGCTAAATTTTTTTTTTTTTTTTTTTTTTTTGGTGAGGAAGATTGACCCTGAGCTAACATCTGTGCTGTTATTCTTCTATTTTGTATGTAGGTTGCCACCACAGCATGACTTGATGAGTGGTGTCTGGGCCTGGGGTCTGAACCTGCAAACCTGGGCTGCCAAAGCAGAGCATGTCAAACTTAACCACTACACCACCAGGCCAGCCCCTAATTCTTGGTAAATTTTAAAGTTCACATGACATTATTGTTATTGTTTAAACAGTCAATATTTATTTAGAGTTACCCTCATAATTACCTTTTTTTCCCCTTTATTTTTTTTCTTGAATCTCTGAAATTCTATTTGGGATCATATCCTCTTAGCCTGAAGAATACTCTATAGAATTTGCTTCAGGGTGGGTTTGAAATCAACAAATTCTCTGTTTATATTTGTCTTAAAATAATTTATTTCCCTAGTTTTTGGAAGATGTTTTCCCTCAGTGGAAAATTCCAGATTGACAGTTATTTTCTTTCAGCAATTTGAAGCTATTCCATGGTCTTCTGGCTTCTATCATTTCTCTTCATCCTTCCCAAATCTCTATATTCTTGTCTTCTTGGTTCTCCAGTTATACACATGTTAGATTTTTCTTCAGTGAATCTTCTATGTGTTTAACATGTTTTTCTCTATTTTCCATACTTTTGTCTCTCTATATCTTGAATTGTTTCCTCTGACTCACTTTCGAGTTCATTAATTATCTCTTTACCTTATCTAATCTGCTCATAAACCCCTTGCATTGAGTTCTTAATTTTGGTTATTGCATTTTTCTTTTCCAAAATGTACTTTATTTAGCTCGTTGTCAAAATTCTTTGATTTCCTTTTATATATCAAGCATAGTTATTTTCAAGTTACTGTTGATGTCCCTGTGACTCTCTTTCTATTTTCTCATGTTTTTCTTGTTTTGATCAGGTTGTTTTGTCTCCTCTTCTTCCTCTTTCATTTGGATTGCGTGTCTGACATCATATATGGAAAATTGTAGAGATAATCTGAGGCCTGAGAGATAGTGTCTTTTGCCAAAGGGATTTTACATTGCCTTCTTGGATTTAGGGACACTCTTCTATGCCTTTAATTCAGTCAAGGATTGGAATAATTTGAAGCTTGACTACAAAAGACCTGTTTTCCCTTCAGCCATTACTGACATTGTTCTAGTATTCTGAAAACAATGCTCTAACCCTCACCTCACTGCCTGTCTCAAATCTTTAATGGCTACCCATTGTCCAGAGCTTAAAATTTTAAATTACAGTGCTAGTATCCACAATTCTGTTAAATATGACCCCTATCTACCTTTCCAATCTTATCTTCCATTATTCCTCAAAATGTACTTCCATTTTGTGAAAATAACTTATCTAGTGCTCCAGGAATAAACTCATCCACTTTCTCATTTCTGTACCAGCATTCTCATGCCTGGAAATCTCTCCTCTGTCTTCCAAATCATCATCCTTTTCACCTTCTAGGCCAACTCTAAATTTTGTCTTGTTTATGAAGCCCCTTTTTGCAACCAAGCCCATAGCATTGTCTGTCTTCTATGGATCATTCCCTCACCTTTTATTTAGCAAGTTTAATGCATTGACAGTAGTGCTAGTTATGACACAAGTGATTTATTTTACCAGCTAGGTGTAGATTTCCTTATAGCAGGGACTTTGACTCTCTCAACTCATTATTTCTGCAGCATCCAAAAATTTTGTATATAATAGTGTATGTATGTAATAGTGATGTGGACAATACAAATGTCTTTTAATCCTCCATGGTTTTATTAATATCTGGTAGGGCTGTTGGTCCTGGGTGCATATTACAGCCTAAGTCAACCTTTCTCAGATTTAAGTAATGTGAGAATTCCTTCTAAAAGGGCTCTGATGGACCCTAAGAGATGAATTAAATTATTTTATTGTAATGATTCTTAACTAATTAAAACAAAGTGTTGGGAATAAACTCTCTATGCTTATGGTTCTTATATTAATAAAAGCAAATTTACTCATCACATCTGAACAAAATTAAAAAACCAAAAACATTAATTTAATATAACAGATGACATTGTTTTGCTAAGACTGAATGACTCTTCATTACAGATTTCTGTGGTTCAGGTTTTTCAGAGTTCAGAGTGCTTATATTACAACATATTTGGGATGACTTAATTTCCATCTCTTTTCTCTATTGAAACACCACAAATACTTTTTAGAGCATGCCATGACTTAACATAACTTTCATTTGCCAAAAATATTAAGGTCTTCTATTTTCTTTTCTTGTTAGCCTAATACTTATCATTCAAACAGGATTCATGCAAAGTCAATTTTAAATATGAAAGAAGTTCTGTGTTTTGGGCATCTCTATCATAAAATGGTCACCAAGATGATCCAGAATATACTTACCAAATATATTCCTCAAGCCTGTGAGTTTCTAAAAAACATGTCTTTAGACTTTGAGAAGTTAAGTCTACAGATTCAGCCTGAGAAACACTTGCTTACTTGTTCTTTTAGTATCAAAATGTTATATATTCTCAATCTTCTATAAAAAGCTATGCCTGATTGCATGCCCACAAAGTACTATTCCAGAATTCTAGTATTTCCAGAATTCCAGAAATTCTTCTAGTTTCAGTAACTAGAAGAACTAATACTGGTATCTCTTGATTTTCTTTGGTGTTGGTGGAGCAGATGCTTTGGTTCTTTGTTTCACATCCTCTCTGCCCAAGTCTAATTTTAGCTGTTGCCACCACGTTCAGTTCCGTGTAAGCTCAGACTCACCTTGATGAGGATTATTCTAGGCTGGTTACTTTTAAAAACTGCAGATGGGCAGGAGGCTCTGAGGAGTGGAATTTGCTTGCCCTTTGATGAGAGACATTGCATTTGTGAAGGAAGTCTCCATCTGTGTGTGGGGGGGTGTCTCCCTCTCTGTACCTGGAGGAAGAGGAGATGATCTTATCTCTAAAAACTCTTAATGGGGAAGGCAAGGACTTAAGTTGTTTACTATCTGGTAACCTCATGTAACTGACCCCCGCACCACTAACATCCTCCTTTGTCTTTAGCAGAAGATAATATTTAAGGTGGTGGCTTCTGCCATTTACTTAATCTGGTTTGATTCTTATCTAAAAGTTATAGGACCACCCAATAACCAGACCCTACCGGCACTGATACCATTTTAACAGCTTTTTTTTACATATTCCTTCCTTTGTCTTGTAAAGAGATAACTCACATACCTATGCCTTAAATTTAGCCCTACTCTCAACCCATGTTTGCAGCAGCTCTGACTGCCCATGGGTCCTGTCCCCATGCTATTCCACACTATTCTCTGAATAAAAGAGCACTACTGCCAGACCTTGAGAGTCCAAGAAATCTTTCTTTCGACTCCTCGGCTTGCCAACCCCACATCAACCTCATATTGATATCACTTACTATCTGTGTCTTTCTACTTTCTTCTTCAGGGCCTTCGCCAAAGCTATGAGAACCCACTTGTGCTTCTTGGAAGTGTAAGGATATTAAGACTCCTAGGGTGGTCCTTCTTTAGTAGAGCCCACAGATAAATGCTCCAGCCTCCTGTTTCTCGACTGGACAGTTCTGTACATAGCTAAGATGTTCTGGGGGAATTGAGCTCCTATCACCTTGAAAGCAAAGTTGATTATGAAATCTAATATTGACTTTCTCTCCTCCCCTAATTAACTCTCCCTACTCCCTCATTCCTGCTTCAAGAGATCACCTTACACATAGACTACCTCAATCTAAGTCCTTGTCTGCCGCTCTATTTGGGGGAACCCAAATTAAGACAGATAGTTCCTTTATGAGTCTAAGGAGGGACTGCAACTATGTTAATTTAATGAATATTTACTGAGACCTTCAGTGTTCCGGGCAGCACTCAATGTTCTGCTGGAAACACAGACTGAAGAAAACAGACAAAGAATCTCCCTTCATCAAGCTTATGTTGTAGTGCAAATCATAATTGAGTTCTCAAAGTTTTTCCAGAGTGAGTAAATCTGGACTAAGTTTGTAAAAACGTGAAGTAGTAGGAGGATTTGAGAGATGATTGGAAAGAAAGATCCAGAACCTGAGATAAAAGAGCTGGTGTTGATTCCTCATACAGAGAGAAACAGAAAACCGCTAGATTCCTGGAGAAAGAGAGACACAGTTGCGATTTGTTAAAAGTCTGAGAAGGAAGGGGCCAAACTCAAGCCTTGCCTCTGTCACTATTCTTCATAAGGATCAAGCCTGGTTAATAAATTGGTACTTAGTAAATAACTGTTGATCTACACGAAGTTGGAATTTAAGTCCTGGTTCTGCTGCTTACTTTGAACATGTAATTTAACTCCTCTGTACTTATTTCTACATCTAAAGTGGATAATAAGGATAATAACAATTGACTTCATAGGATTATTGTGCAATATAAATAAAGGATTATAAGTGAAAAGCACATTTTAAATTGTAAAGCAAATACAAATATCAATTGTGGGCTCAGAAGCGCAAAAGAGTGTTTATATTAAAGTCAGGTTGGCAAATGCCCCTTTCAGTGTACCAGAGAAGTTCATATGGAAGGTTCTGTGACTACTGAATTGTTCATGTTTTGCTTTTTCTCGTCCAACTATCATACAATTAGGTCTAAGCACCTCAATGGTCAAGCTATTTGTTAATTTTGACATCTGGCATAGGTATTATCAGTTTGCTATGGCTTATAATCCACGCCTAATCAGAAATGGTGCTGAGTTTTTCATTGATAATGACATTGTAAGTGTAAACACAGGTAAAGCAAGAAAACTATCCTTTCAGGAACATCCATGTAATGGTATTCTTTTCATGCGCGGACCATGATGGAGAAGCCTAAACCTCATTGATGTTAAACAGCATGGCTCTATCACTATGCATATATTCTTTCTTTTCCCCACTGCGTGCTTGAGAATGCCAAATTAAGAAAGAAAACAGCATCCACGTGAGCCATTGTCCTCAGAACTATTAGGCAAACGAACAAGTATTTCGTAGACTTAACGTGACAATGAATTACATGGCCAAAACAGGTTGTGTGTGTGGGTTAGCAAAACAAAATTAAGAGTCATTCTAGGGAAGGACATTGCCACAATTAGGCATAATTAGGAATCATCATAATCAAATACAGGAAATTGGCACATCTGCTTTTCAGGCTGTTGATCCAACTGTGAGGCTGCCTGTGCACTCTGGCACAAGCGGTTCTGATGCAGCGCGATGTGTTCTGCAAAGCTGTCTTTGCATAAATATTTACATAATTTTCTCCAAACACCACTATAAGCAGTTGTTTTTTTATCACTTTTTCTCCCTTGGGTTATTATTTCTTCCTATCCCTACTCCTGGTGAAAGAGCGATCACTTGTTATTTTAAGGATTCTGTCTCTTCAAGAGAAGTTTGGAGGAAAATCGTGGAACCTGAGAGTTTTATAAAATGACAGTGTAGCAGCATCTTTTATTTGGTATATTTTTATAAATATTCAAAAAGGAAAACTAGACCCAACTCAGCTGTGGGGAAGGCAAAGCAGAGAGAAAAGTTAGAGAGCGAATCCACGCAGGGTTTGAGATTGATAAAGAACAGAAGGTCAAATTAGGTGAGGTGGAATAGCGTGGTCTTAAAGAAATGATATACCTCTGCCCTCCCCCTATTTCCTTTAGTTATTAGAGGTTAAAAAAGTCTTCTACAGAAGCATTGGTTGAGGTGTTCTTTCACTTTTAGTCATTTAATTCTGATAGTTTCCTTCTTAAAATGGTTGAAAAGATCCCTCTTGTCTCCTCCAGGTTTTGTTGTTGTTGTTTTTTTGCTGAGGAAGATTTGCCCTGAGCTAACATCCATGCTGACCTTCCTCTATTTTTTAGTATGTGGGTCACCAGCACAGCATGGCTGCTAACAGAGTGGAGTAGATCCATGCCCGGAAACTGAACCTGGGCTGCCAAAGCAGAGTGCACTGGGCCACTGGGGCTGGCCCTTGTTTCCTCCAGTTTTGATTTTCTATTTTACATTGTTGAAACTACACATATTTTAAAACAATACATATTTTATACTTTTAAAAATTCAACTGAAAAATCTACTATCTTTTCTATTTTCCAAGCATTGTTTTGCTTACCAATGTGCATGTGTCCTATTTTTATTATTTTAAATTTTTTAATAACATCTAAGTTGCAATAGATAAAATATTTGATAATATTCTAAATATTCATAAGGAATCTCCAATGTAGCAGGCATATTTGTTCTATGTTAATATGAATCCTTTGCCTTGGATGAAGACTTTTGCTGACATATCCTAGTGAGCATGGGATTTGTATGTTTGAGGGTGTAGGATACATTTTCTTAACAAAATAATTGGAGGATTTACAGGGAAAAGTATGTTCATTTTTTCCTTCCAAAAGCAGTAGAAAGAGGCAGCTTTTCAACAATTTGCAAATAAGAAAGAGAAAGAATTCCAACTAGGAACAGGCAAGATAGCTCCCTTCATCATATGCCTCACTGTGACTTACATTAATATATGAATTATGAAGTATTGTCAGTTATCAGTTTGTGGTTAGTTATGTGTATATACGAATGCTGGATTGTGAGTGAAGTGTCTGTGAAAGGTGCTTATTTTGAACTTTTTGGTGAACTTTACATAGTTTGATTACAGAGTATAAATCACTTCTTTTCAATGAATTCTTCTGTTATATTCAACCATATTGAATCATAAGAATCTCTTCAGGTATTTTTTTGGGTTTTTTTGGTGAGGAGGATTGGCCCTGAGCTAACATCTGTGCCAATCTTCCTCTATTTTATGTGGGATGCCTCCACAGTGTGGACTGATGAGTGGCACTAGGCCTGCACCTGGGATGGAAACCTGTGAACCCCGGGCCACCTAAGCAGAGCTTGGGAACTCAACTGCTATGCCACTGGGCCGGCCCTGCTTCTTCAAGTAATATTAAAAAAGGTTTTTCCTCTTATCCTCTGTCATTCTTAGAGTGTTGTTTTTTGTTCTCTTGCTTGTTTCCTCATGGACCTCAGGTATCTGTTGCAGCACCAAAAAACACAAGTTAGGTAAAGGGTGAGAAGTGGGTCGTTTGATGGCTCCATCTGCTGAAAACCCATTTCTGCTCTTTTACTGTCTTTTCTCCTGGTATCTGTCTCATCCCTCTCACCCCTCACCCTAGGTTTCTCCTCCCTTCGGTTTTCCAGATGACTGATGACAGCTCCATGTCAATAAATAGGGCCACTTGGTGCTTTTGTTTTGCCCACAGGAGACTCTGGGAACATAAGGGCTTGAATGGTCCACTGAGTCAGAGTCAGATTTAGGAATAAGACCATGAGTCCAGTGTTTGATTCATAGTCATCTTGTACTGATAACTCATTCAACCTTCATAACGTTAGAGTTGAACTAGACAGAATGTTTTTGTATAACGCACATGTACACCTATGGATATTTTTAAAAACCTTAAAAACTCTTCATGTATGTGATGGGGTGTGTGTGTGTGTGTGTATTTACAAATCATTCTTGTGCATTTAGTAACAAGATGTTAAAAATTTTCTCTTTCCATCTAAGTCTGATAACTCTCTGGATTTTTTCCTCATTTTTTTGCCAAGTCCCGGGTGTAAGCACCTATGTCATATCTTTAACTGAACATGGTTGTGATCTGATTTAAAAGCTGAGGAATTATCAGCAACTTCCTTGATCATATCTCTATCTCAAAATCAGCAATTTTAATTTTTTTCTGCTTGCATTTATCTAGGGCAAGACTTTTTTTAACTCCACATATGTCTTAGCATATTTGCATTTTATAATATAGTTATTATCATCCCTATCTCTACTTAAAGTTCCTCTGAAAATATATAATACAGACTTCAAAGTTTGGGAGACAGTGCTGTGTGGTGAAAAGAGCTCTTTGCCTAGAATTTCGTGTTCGTGTCCAGGAGCTCCAGTTTCTCCTTCGTAAAGTGAGGACATTGGACTAGAGAAAATTTAGTCAGCATTTGTTGAGCAGATACTATATGCCAGCAACTGTTGTAGGTGCTGGTGAGAAAAAGAGACAGATTCTCAGTTGGAACTTATGATATTATTGGAAGAAGAGTCAACTCATAAGCAATTACAATAAATTATAAAAAGTCTGTATTAGGAAATGCACAGAGTACTAGGGTACAGAGAGGATGCATTTATCTTTCTCCAGAGGGAGTCAGGGAAAACTGCTTGGAGTAAATTATGTTTAAGATGAGAAGAGAGAATAATAAGTGGTAGTAAGACAAAGAGGTACAGTGGTATTTAAAATAGAACTCCCCTATGGTATAAAAATGCTATTATTGGGTCCTTTCAAGTGCATTTATATGATGTAATAGTTGAGAGAATAGGGTTACTTACCTTTTATAAATATGGAGCTTTGGGCTTGATCTGTAATGATAGATCCTTAATTACTTTTAATTTCCTGTTATATTTTTCTGCTTCAAGAGCTCCCTCTGGGCCTGCTAGTTCAGAAAAGTAATGTTCGTAATTTGAGCTACATAATTGAAATAATAGAATGTTCAAGCTGGGAAGAACCTGCAAGTTTATTCAGCCAGCCCTCTTCTTTTGAAGGATGTTTCTTTAAGGCAACACGTCTACTGAGTTCTCATATCTGGCTAGTGCCTGAGTTTGCACTAAATGTGATTTCCGATTCCTGGTTTAGTGATGGCTCAGCTGTCTCAGGATGTCTTTTCATAACACGAGGATAAATAAGTATACATTTCCTTCGTCATCTATATCCAAGTACTAGGAGAAGAAAGTTATAAAAAGGATTAAGGGCAGAAATGGAATGGGATAGGTTTTTTTGTTTATTTGTTTTTGTTTCTCTGGTTAGTGGTTTCACCATTGTGGTAGTTACAAATGTGTTTCTAAAGTTAAAAAAAGAAGAACCTATTCACTCTTGCTTTCTTCAGGATACATTTTGGTGTTAATTATCTATCTGTGTTAGTATTTTAATTGAGAAATAAATATTATTTTAACCTAAAACAGCTAGTATGAGTCTGAATTTCTCTTTTTCCTAATGACATCTAATTTTCTGCTACTATCTTAAATTACAAATTACTTTATAAATTCTTATATCAATTTGGTTGGCTTAATATGATAGTGGTTAAGAATTCAGGTTCTGGTATAATTCTTGGTTAGTTCTGGACTCAATATTTGCAAGTTACCCGACTTTAGGCAAGTATTGTACCTACTTTCTATAATTCTATTTCTTTATCTGTAAAACAGAGATGAGATTGTGATGAGAATTTAGTGAGATAGTTTACATGAAACATTTAGCCTAAGCCTAGAAAAGGGTTCACTGTACGTCAGCTGTTATTATTGTTATGATTCATAAAAAGTCAAATACTCAGTAAAAATAATGGTTGGAGGTGGTCTCCAGAAACACTGCTTGCAGGAGTATTTGTCAAAACAAATAAAAAACAAATTTTTACATTTGTGGAATGGACCAAACCAGTTTTGATACTGATGTTACCACTGCTGTTGCTGGAAACCAGATTTTGTTTGTGGGTCTTGGCCGCCAGATGAATGAAGCAGAGAGCCAATTTTGTTTAAGTGGGCCCCATATGATTCCTGGGAGTGTCCGGAATGTGAGGAAGGCGCAATGTGTGTTACTGTTGCAAATCTCTTTTCCTGCCAAGAGTGACATTATCTGGATAGCTTGGCTCAGCCTGGTCATCCCACCCTATTGGCAGCAGGACGACTGTGAGACAGAAACGGGCAGCCTGGGCCAAGCGAAAGAAACCACTGGGGAACGTGGGAAGGGAGTGCAGAGAGCTGATGGAGAGACAAATAAGAACAAGGAGGAAGTTGGCGAAAGGATGTGATAAAATAAAAACTGAAGTAGATCAATTCCCTGGTATTCTAACTGGAAAGGGTGGGATAATATTTTTGAGATATTAATTACATTTTTCTTGGCATTTTCCATTCCCACTGTCCTTCCTTCTGAGCTCATCCTCCATCCTCTGCCCCTTTGCAGACTGAAGCTGGTTGGCACATGCCATGTGGACAGATGACACCAAGAATCAGATTCTACCTGTCCTTCCTCCACTTCTTCTGCATACATGAACACCTCGGTACTGAAGAATCCCCTCTGATTGTAGATGCACCCCGAAAAAGGGAGTGGGGAATACGGGGATTGACTGAGATTAATTACTTCAGGGACTTTCTACCCCAGGGGAAAGTTAGTCGTTTGAACAAAGGAAATAATATTAAATTCTTGAACATCTGAGTTTGAAGATGAGATTCAAATGTGAGACATATATATATTATGTATATTTTTCCTCTTAAATTTCCAGTTTCTATCCAAAGTAGACATTAGGTAGAATATCTTAAGAAAGATTAATATTCTTGCAATACTTGTGAAGAAGAAAGTACAAGAAAATTTCTCATGGGGATTTCACTGCTGCTCTCTGTAATCATGAACCAATATTGATACACTATATCTCAACAATAACAGTAAACCCTAAAACTTTCTCGCTAAACTGAGCTAAACCTGAGGGATAGGTCTTTGTGTTCATTCTTTCAACAAATATTTATCAAGCACCAATTATAGGTCAGGCAGCGTGCTTGGCACTGGGGATGTACTGACAAGAAGCATATATGGTCCAAGGAGAGGGATTATTTGAAAGCAGACAAGCTAAGATTCGATGTGAAATAGTAGTGATGGGAGCATGGTTCTTACAAGTCATTTTCACATAAGGTTAGTTAATCATAGACTTAAATGGAAGTTGGATGATCTCTAATTTCCTCTCTCAACCAACATTCTCATTCCCTAAATAGCTCTGGAGAAGGCCTGAATACTGAGAACACTGTGGCTTGCTATTCAAAGTGTGAGACCTCAGCTCTCAATTACTCACTTAACGTCCCTGCACATTTTTGGAACAATGGATAATTTTGGAAGCTGCCAAGCAGATGGATGACTGGTAACTGCCTTAGCAGATCCAGGAAAGCTGAAACCTAAGCATACCAATAGGTAATTGAAACCTCTGAACCCTGGAAATGCTCCTGAATTGAAACCACCAGGTGCTTCTGAAAGTGAGAATGCAGGGCGGGGCTGAAAGCAGGGAATAGGTTGACAGTGCTATAAAGAGGAGTTCTCGTTCCTTATTCCCATTCCTCTTCAAGGAGAAGCCTGGAGGTTAACTGGTTGAACCAAAGATGCTCTGCTCTTGGAGATACCAGATAGAGTTAAGAATGGAAACGTTGGGGAGATCCCACAATAAAAATCAGGGAAATGTGAAAGACTACATTCTGAAAAATGAGACCCTCAGAACCCCTTTCCACGAGGTTCTTAACATCCAGAATACTGGAGGCCAAATTTATATTCTTCAGGCAGGGGTTCGTAGGATTCTTCTCTGGGAAAACACAGTCCACAAAAAAAGACCCACAGATATTGTCAGTAATACAGCTCTTTTGGAAAGATGGGAGGAGGGAAATGTCTGCATGTGAGGCAGTGGTATAAGGGAGTTAAATCCTGTCTTTTATAGAATGTTGTCATGAGTGAAAAATGAGGATTATCACAATAAGTGTGTTATTTGTTATTACGTAGTATTGGAAATATAGAGTTAATACCAAAAAATGTTGCTAAAGTATTTGAAAATGGATTTATCTATTTTCCTCCTCCTATCAAGGATTAGGAGCGGGGAAAGAAAATGAGAAACATGTTACTTTATAAAAAATAAAAATATAAAGACAATCAGTAGAGTGCTGTAGAGTCAAAAATATCTGGAATTAAATTTCAGCTTCTCTACCTGTGAGCTTTGTGACTTTGGTCATGTTGCTTAAATTTTCTGAACTTCAGTTCTTTTCCTGGTCAATGGAAAAATAGGACCAAGCATGCAGTAAGTGTTCAATAAATAACATCTACATCTTAGGGTTATTTTGAATATTAAATAAGTATTTAAATACTTAATATAGTACTGCATAGAGCTTAACAAATACTGTTATGACAGTGCTTTGCGAAAGATGGGAAGACAAATCAACCCAGAGTAAAGAGAGGAATAAATATTTGGCTGTGAGTACACACACACACACACACACACACACACACAGTATATAAAGAGAAAGGGAGATGAATGAGGGGTAGGCACAGTAAAACTTACGAGGGACAGTTAGATTTGTCCTTTATGTTTAAGTTAAAAGAGCCAGATTAAAAGAAACAATACCAATTCTAGTGAGAAAGAAGAGAGATAAGTTTTCCAAATAATCTTTTGTTGACTTGCCTTAACTCCTTTGTATAACAAGGTGGCATATAAATAAATCCAAAGGATTTACTGAGTGCCTACAATGTGCAAGGCACTAATTTTACTTATGAAATTACATAATGGTTATATTTAAAATAAAAGTGCTTTCTCTTATATTCTTTCACTTTATTTTCATAATTGCCTTGTAAAATAGGTAGGATAACACTTTGCAGTTGGGTTTGTTAGAAGGTAAGAAATGGGGAAGAGTGGTAAAAAGAAAATGAAACGCTAGAAGTTGCCTAAACATCAGCATGGCTGATGGAAGCAAGAGAGAGATGATAATTTTGTTAAAGATACCTATTTTTTATAACTCAGTGTGACAATTTGTTTATTAATTTTCAGTGAGAAGTACAACTGCCAAGTGAACTAAAATGCTGATATCACCTGTTTTACACATTTTCCCCCCTGTAAAAAAATACGTTTCCATGGAAATTCAAATTGGTTGGTAGAAATGCAATCAGAACACAGTTATAGGATGATCTTAATGGCTGTTATCTTCAAATTATAACACATGATGTCCCCCAACACACTCTAAGGCTGTATTTGCCAAGCAACCAGAACGTCCATGTCAGCTGGCCAAGTCACCTTCATCTCTGGGTGGTGCTGAAACTACGCTGACAGAATTGTGTTCCTTGACTTCATCCAGACCATCTGGTGACACTTATTCTTCAGCTATATTTCAGTACAGTTGGTTAGGTTAAAGCCTTCTCTTACATCAAGTCACATTCCAGGCATGCCTTCTTGATGAGTATTAAATATTTTAAATGACAGTTGGAAAGCTCAGTTTCTGCAGGGATTAAAACTGAGTTATGTATCCATATGGTTTTCTAATATTCTTATAAGTCCATTAAAAGAAAACCCAACAATTAACTAAAATGAACTTGAGTTTATTTTGATAGGAATGAAGCTAAAGATGATTAATCTATTGGATTAAACAAATATGGCATGAGAAGCACAGGTGCTAATGTCAGAATATAGAATGCACAGTCTGTGATATTCTTTATATTGTGTGTACATTTAAGATGCTATCAAACTCTTTGAATCACTACCCTTATGTTAGAAGCTTTGTTTGTCTTAGCTAGTGAAATGTCACTTCAACAAAACCAAAAAAATTTAAAAAAATACCCACATGCTTAGAAAGCAGAAAATAGCAAAATGTGGGAAAAAGTCATCTTTGCAAGGAAAGGTCGGAAGAAACATATGGATCCCAAGTGAAATTAAAATAAGGTTTCTGTACAGACTAGATACTATGGCAGATAACGGTGCCACAGGCCAGACAGAAGGTTCCCAAGGCCCCAGGCTGCTTTCTTACTTCTGCTCGGCTGAAGACTTTATCCAACATTATTTTGGTGATAACACTTGTTATACATCCTCTGGATCCTCAGATGCTAAATCATCCTGTAATAGACTTTATCCAGGAAACCCAAAGGCCAGCCATATTTCATCATTTCTTAAGTTTCAGTGATTATAAAACAGCCATCTGTACATGTCTGGAAGCATATTTTTATTTGGGTTATTATTTGATAATGTACAGACAATTCGATCTTCAATCCTCCCTAATGTGTCTATTTAAAATAAGTCCATAAGAAATTTTTAAATAGTTATATTTTTAAAATTCATGTTTTATTTAGTTGAAATGTACATAAGACTTCTTGCATCCATATTAAGTAGGAAGAGAATAAGTAATTACATGGAAAAACAAAGAATATGTTCATTGAAAACTATTTGACTACATTATCTCATTGAATTTTTTTTGTTTAAGCAAACTGCCCATTTGCTTAGAGTTGGAGACCGTATGTAAGCATCCTATATAGAAAGCCCTCCTGGAACTTTCCATCTAAAGCACACTATTACTCCTGTTTAATGTTAATGTATTACCTATCAATTTTTATCTATTAGATGCTGTTATCACCAACCAGACTCAAAGTAGGGAGGGAGTAAGTTAGATACTATAAAAGTAGCTTTAAAAGTCAGCCCTAGCCAACAATTCCTCCCTTCACTACAGACATTTGAGCCTACATGGTCAAAAACATCTGACCCCAAACTATCTGCAACAGGTGCCTGGCATTCTGCCATTAGACATTTATTCTTTGACATCAGGCAAATATGCAAATATTGTTGGTCAGCTTGGATATGAAGTAAAAGAAAAGGTAATACATTAAATATTTATTAGTGATGCATATATTAGTGTGAATTTTTTTTTTAATCAGAGCAAGAATTGCAGGAATAGGTACTTCAATGGGAGCAAGTGAAAGAGTAGTTGAGATGAAGCATGGTAGAAATGGGAAGTGGGATGGAAGTTAGTAGGGAGTGGGAGAACGCTGTTTAAGGGTGAGCATTACTAATCTGGTTCCCAGCAGGAAACAGATGGAAAACATTCAAATTGGATCATCTAATGGAGAGGTGGTTATAAAGGATGAGGTAGGAATAGGTCAGGAAGGAGTAGATTCTAGAAGCAAAGAGCTGTGTAGGGAGGGCTGCTTGACAGAAGCTGTGCCCTTTGATGGGAAGACCCTGCAGAACAAGAGCAAAGGCATAGTGAAAAAAAACTACACGCACATCCACCAAGACTTGAACATAAGTCTTTGCTCTGCCATGTACTAGCTGTCTTGATTCTCTGTGCCTCAGTTTTCTCATCCAGAAGATGTAATATCTTTTCCAGAAAGTTATTGTGAGGGTCAGATGATATCATTTACATAAAAGCTTCAACTACAGGGAGCCGGCCCTGTGGTTGAGTGGTTAAGTTCACGCTCTCTGCTTTGGTGGCCCAGGGTTTCGCCAGTTCGAATCCTGGGCATGGACACGGCGCCACTCATCTAGGCCATGCTGAGGTGGCGTCCCACATGCCACAACTAGAGGGACCCACAACTAAAAATACACAACTATGTACAGGGGGCTTTGGGGAGTAAAAGTAAAATTAAATCTTAAGAAAAAAAAAAAGCTCCAACTACAGAGCCCTACAGAGAAGCAAGCTTGGAAGAAATGAACGTTTAATTTTAAAGATGCAAAAATTAAAGGCGCAGGTAAAAGGAAAGGAGGCCTTTCTTTAGCTGGAGCAAGTCCTCAGGTTAATACAAGGGTGGCGATTAATCTACATATATGTGCTCACGACAAATGTTTCAGAGACATATGTGTATAAATATGGGATCAATAAATCAGCAAAGTTAGGAAGAGAGGGAGATAGAGAGGAAGAGGGAAAATACCAAAAAAACCCTAAAACTTTTCCCTGGATTATTAGGATAATTAATTAGATAATTAATCTTTAATTACTTATATTAATATAAGAATATTAAATATCTATTTTAGTAGATGGAATCGATTGGAAGTCTGACTAAAGAGATAGCCAGTAGGGGCCAGCCTGGTGGCGCAGCGGTTAAATTCGCACGTTCTGCTTCTGCGGCCTGGGGTTCGCCGGTTCAGCTCCTGGGTGTGGACATGGCACTGCTTGGCAAGCCATGCTGTGGTAGGCATCCCACGTATAAAGTAGAGGTAGATGGGCACAGATGTTAGCTCAGGACCAGTCTTCCTCAGCAAAAAGAGGATGATTGGCAGTAGTTAGCTCAGGGCTAATCTTCCTCAAAAAAAAAAAGAGCCAATAATGCAGACACAATCACAGGGTCCATCCCCCCATATATTGGAAATGTAAAAGTTTGCAGCTTTTAGCAAAGGGGTGGTAACAAATATTTTGTCAAATTTCTTCACAAATTTATTTCAACTTCACATACGCATTTTTAGTCTGCACTGTTAACTTTCTTAGTAAACCACAGCAAGGAGACTTAAAAACCTATTTTCTCTCATGTTTCCCTATGGAACTAGCTTTCAGTTAAAATCCCAGGATACAGTAATGTATGAAGACTGTCAATGCATTTTATCTCCTACAAGATACTCTTGTAAGGAATTTTCCTGGTTGAAAGGGATGATACACTTCTTAAGTCTGCATCAGGGAAAAGAGAAATTATTTGTTTGATCTCCTGAGTTTGGTCCCGTGTTGTGATCCCATCTAACACGAATGCAGTTTAAAATTCTATGTGAAGTCCCTCTGTTTTGACTGTCAATTCAGGGTGGAAAACCATTTTGTTAGAAGTGTCAAGGATATGATGAATGGTGAAGATATCAACTTTGTTAGCTTATTTTTTTGACTGCCACATGATTCTTCTTGTACTATATCATGTATGAACAAAAAAGGCATTAATTCAAAGACTGGAAATTCAATGACTTTTAAACTAATCACCTCAAGGTGCAATGAATTTATCTGCACTATCCTTTACAAATTGATGTTTGTGGCTACGCAGCTCCCTTGGTTTATATTCAGTATTTGTACTGCAGAAGGGAAATCATTAATGAAAGTCTTTAAAATGCAAATTTGTCAAGGTCAGAGTTCCCAAAACAGAAGCTTGTTGCTTGAACCATGCACTGCGTTTTATTTCCCTTTAATAGTTGGTTAGATTATCAATCAAAATGTTGACTATAATTGTTTAAAAATTAATTTATAAAAGTCATTTTTCAGCCTTTTCTTTGTCTAATTGAGCTTCATGTGAGAGAAAAATCTTTTGGACAGAGAGGACATGGGAATATGATCGATATCAACCATACAGATGTTACACTCTATGGAACTGGAGTATCCCACAGAACTTGGCTGCAAGTGGGTTTTTTGTTAAGTGAATCTTTATCCCTTGATGACTCTCTTTATAAAACAGGGGCTACACTCCGTGTGGAGGACACTTTTTGAGGTATCTTCCTAGTATATCATCTCCAGGAAATGTCCTTCCCCCGACCAGGGGTGGAGCCCTGTCGGCCATGTTTTGATTACATATTTGTACCTCTGAACTTGAGCTGCAGTCAGGGTGGACACCTGATCAAAACTAAATCAATACAACAAAATGTTCTTTCCTGGGAATTTGACATTGAAACCTGGACTTTTCAGGTTGGACTCTAGTTCCATACGTAAGAGCCATTACAGCGCTCGCCTGAGTTTCCATGAGACACTCTGTAGTTAATAGTATTTTCTTTCGTCTTTACCTAGTTCACATTGGTATCTGATATTATAACCAAATTTACTTTTTCCATAGGGTGAACCCTATGGATTGAATTGAAGGCAGAAATGGCAGGCTGACTATCTATCATCAAGACCTTCTGGGACCCTATTCCAACAATGAGATTTCCCCTGTGCTGTTTCCTCTGAGCCATCCCTCCCATGGTCTCATGCACAGCTGCCCAGTCTCCTCACGATAAAAAGCAACAAAATAATACCAAATCTTATCTGTTTTGAAAACAGTTGACAGTGTTCTCAGCTCCTCGGTGTCTTTTTTCTCTCATTTGTCTTGTCACAGCAACCTGATTATCCTTCTAAAAGCATAGCTCTGTTCAAACCACTCTGATGTTTAAAATTTATTGTCATCTCCATGAAAATGTTTGTACACTAAAAGGCTTTTATCTAAGGCCTAGGTTGGAAAACTTTTTCATTAAAGGCCAGATGTAAATATTTTAGGCTTGTGGGCCATATGGTTTCTGTCTCAACTACTCAACTCTGCTCTTGTAGCACAAAAGTAGCCACAGACAATATGTAAGCAGATGGACATGGCTGTGTCCAATAAAACTTTATTTACAAAAACAGATGGTGGGCAGGATTAACCTAAAGCCGTCTACGTATTTGACCTTACCCAGTCTGTGCACTTTACTTTCTACTCTATGCCTTCATACACTCAGGGCTCTACTGAAATTAAATTTCTTGTTGTGCCCATTGGTACTCTATACATTCACTACTCTATGCTTCTGTTCTCTTGGATCGGGGCTGGGGTGGGTCACAGGGAGACTGTCGTTTTCCCAAGCACATTTTCCATAAGAGGTGCCTTTACAACAACTTTAAGGCAATATGTAGTCTTACTGATTGTTAAGAGTGTGAGACAATATTCTGGAGAAAGCATAAGAAAATACATGATTAAAACACAATGCTAGTACTATGATAAAGGGAATACTATGAGACAGGTAAAGAAGGTGGTCAAAGGGTTGTTCCTTTTAAAAAAATATGCTTGCTCTTCTACCCATCTCAGTTAATGATGCCATCCTTTCTCCACCACCCCCTAACCCCCACTCTCAGATAGAAGCTGGTTATGCCTTTTCTTTCTGCAGAGTTTTCTTCCCTTCATCTGTGCTAATCTTAAAAGCACTGCCCATGTCTCGAGATGAAGATTAAATGCTCTGTCTTTTCTCAATCCTGACCTTTCCAGCTACAAGTAATTTCTCACTCTTTGGAATTCCTATTATACTCCATCACATCATTTTAATTCTGGTATTGTCGTTATTTAAGTATCTTAGTTCAATAGCTAGAATATCTAACTAGAGAATCCCTCTTAATAGATTCTGCCCTCCAAAGAACACAGAGAGTAGGCAGTAAATAATTATTTGATTAATAACTTTTTAAAATTTGTAAAAATGGATTGCTTCAAATTGAAGCTCCCTTTGTTTGATAAAGAAGTGTTAACTCTGTATAAAGATCTGGGTCAAAAGCAAACCTCTGGTTTACTAATCTTTAAAAAATATCCTCAGGCCCTTGTGGTCCAGTGTTGTTGAACTTAAGTTGGTATTTTTGCTAGCCAAATTCGCTACATATGAAACCCATTGGCCATTTGGGGATTGACAACTTTCCTACTGCTCCTTTCAAAGAACTTCCCAAGAAAACTGGGATAGATAATCTATGTGCCATATGTGCTGTTAAAATAAAGTTGGATATGCACTAATCAAGCGGTTTCCATGAGAAACGCAAGGACTCCAAAATATGAAAAGTCTCTTTAATTGTAGTACTTATGGTAGGCACTCCAAATAGCAAAATTACATTTCAAACTTTTTTATCTAAAAAAATAGTTTATACCAAAGCTTAAATATCTTGGAGCAGAAACACTGTGGCTGTTTAAAATGTTATATAAACAAGTTTGAAACAAGCAAAAAAAAGTTTTCTCTTTCATGTTGACTACAAAGTCTTTAAATTACTGCTTAGCTTAAAAGAGAGAAGTTTTTTGCTTTTTGAAAATGGTGGCAATGTAGGTAAAGGGTGCCCCTCTCCCACTGCAGATCGCAGGCAGGAGAACAAGGATGGTCAAACTTGAATTCCCTCAACTGAATGGATTGGCTGAGAACATCCTCATTTAGGTATCACCCCCACAATAGTCCAATATTTTTTATTTTTTTGTTTCTTTTGAGGAAGGTGACAGATAAGGAGGAATTAAGATTGAATACTGTTAATTTTTAATGCACCCAGCATGAAAAACAAGCTGGTTGAAAACTGGAAATGTTTATCAAAAAGACAATGTAGACAGAAGTACCTTAAAAACTATAAATTGTTATCCAAATTTGTTCCTATTGTTATTTTCCAAGTTTTATCTTATCATCACACCATATAATAAAACAAATATTGCAACGATATTTTCAGTCTTCTAAGTTATTTTATATTGTAACCTCTTGGAACTAGGTATGAACATACAATTTTCATGTTTAAAGTAATCTGGGTGTAGCATATTGAAATATTACTTATGTCCTGTGCAATTTTAATCATTCCCAGCTGTAACTTGTTTTCGAGTTGTCTGACTTCTGTGTCCATAGGTAGCTAAAAAGGTTTGTACTTGTCCTGCATTATTCTCAAAGAAGTAGATTGAACCTCCTCCTGCTTCTCTCCTCCATCTCACCCTCCTTCTCCTGCTCCCTCTCTCTCCTCCTCTCTATTGCCTTCCTTCTTCCTAGTCTTTCATATCTCTTTTTCCTCCAGGGTATCTGAGTTTACCAAGGAGAGGAATAATATCAAATGAGTGTGATGGATAATTTAAAAATTCACAATTTCTTATTTCTTTTCTTCCATTTATACCCTTTTATCATAATTATAAATGCCTGCAAAGTGACTAATTTAAGGTTCATAGAGATTATGGAATGTTGGGACTTGTCACTGTCTTTGAAAACAGAATCTGTTCTAGCTACTTTAAACGAAAGGGACTTATTAAGGAGGATAAATAGCTCACAGAGTCATTTAGGTTGCTGAAGAAGGAGAGTGAAGGCTGAGCGTTCAGGAACAACTCCCCAGGTACACCCAGCACTGGGGTGCGAGGGGGCTACCTGCTCTGCTGAGAGCAGGGAGGAGCTGAACCACGAGGCTGGCTAAGGAGCCCCAGACACTGCCTCCTACACACAGCCTCCGTCATGACCTGCCCTGCCAAAGGACTCTCCTTGTCCTGCCTCTCTCCTCATGTAAGTTGGTTCTGATTCAAAGTCTGGTGTAAGGATATATGGGTGGATTCTAAACCATGAGGAAACCTACCTGTGGGGAGTGTAGGAAATGCCCATTTTAAGCTTTCTCTAGCAGGCGGAAAGACATGCTAAAGGGAGATGCATCAGTGTTGGGTGACTTCATTCACAGTGTCCACCATTCAGGCAACTTTTATCTTCTATTTTTTTTGATTCTCACCCCTTCTCCAACTGGGATGCTGATACACAGCAAAATGACTAGAATTTTAAAAATGACATGAATCAATTTTGTGTAGACGCATCAAGGACCTCTGAGAAGAATTAACTATTTTCCCCTTCCCTTATTTGTAATTTCCTTCTCTGGTGGTGAAAAACGTGGCTCCCCTTGTCTATATTCACTTAACTTATCAATCCCTCCGTGTGTAACCACTCTCTCATTATCCCTGTTACCCTCTCCCCAACACTGACTCCCTCAGCCTGCAGGAGTTCTGACACGATCACCACCCTGTACCCCCACACAGACTCTGATGCTCTGTTCCTGGCTGCCAGCCTACCTGGGCACTTTCTATAACTCATCTGGGCTGTGATATCCTATGGGGGGGGTGACCTCTGAACAAAAACCCTCCATACGTTACTTGGGTTTCAATACTGTGCCAGACCATTCCCTGTTCTGAAGCTTTCCTTACCCTGCTTCGATTTAGCCCCACACCAGGCTGGCTCCCTTGTGCAGAATTCCTCTTCACACTGCTCGGGCTCTTAGACCCTGTACGGTGCTGCCCCACCCCTATTCGCCCCATGCTTGTTCTGACATTCTGGACAGCTTTCTTCCAGTGCAGACTCTCTTCTCTCTCTGTTCATGTTCTGACACCCTGCACTGGTGTGACCCTGCACCCCTGCATGGCAGTCCATGCTTGGGCTCCAACTACTCCACAATGAGCTTCCCCCTGTACAAAGGCCTCCTCCCCTCACTTGGGCTCAGAAACTTCACATTGGGCAGTGCGCGTACGCACACACACACACACACACACACACGCACACACATAACCTCCTCACCAGGCTCACTCGTTGACTCCTCACGCTGGGCTGCTGCCCTCCCATGTGGATGTCTTCCTTACCCTTCTTGGAATCCAATACCCCATGCCAGGCTGTGCCTTCCTGCACGAGGGGTATATTCTCTTTACTCTGCTTGGTCTCTGACACTCTGATCTGGAATACTATAGCTCCTTTCCACCCTGACACCATTTGCTTGGTCCCACCTAGTGGCTTTTTTTTTTGCTCAGGAAGATTCACCCTGATTTAACATCTGTTGCCAATCTTCCTCTTTTTGCTGAGGAAGATTTGCCTGAGCTAACATCTGTGCCAATCCAATCTTCCTCTATTTTATATGTGGGATGCCTGCCACAACGTGGCCACTAATAGACAAATGATATAGGTCTGTGCCCGGGAACCAAACCTGGGCTGCTGAAGTGGAGCATGCCAAACTTAACCACTAGGCCGGGGCTGGCCCACCTAATGGCTTTTGACTTGACTTGTTCAGTAAAGGAATGGAAGGGAAGACAAAGTGGAGAATAGAATTTGACACCTGGAACATGGTGTCAGGGAAGTGGTGTATCATGAGATAAGACCCAAAAGTATAATTGTGTTTATGAGGGGCATAGTGACTATCACGGTTTTTCTGGAGCACAGAGTACGTGAAGAGACTTAACTTGTTGTAGGTGAGGGCGCAGAGCTAATTTGTGATGCTGGTGTGGAGGGCCCTAAGTTGTTAGGAAATGATGTCTTATTGGCAGGTATTAGGTAGGTGATTAGTGTGATTGGCTTTACACGTCGGAAAACTAAATCACATTGAAGTGTAGAGGACGTATGAGAAGGCAGAATGCTATCAGAGTAATTCCATTGAGAATTGAGAAACTGACCTGGACCAGGGCTATGATAGAGGCCATGAGTGGGAGCAAGGCAGTTACATGAGTTTATCATCCAGGACGCCAATCTGAGCCTGAGCTGGTTTGTGAAGGTCTGCCATTGCACATGGGATAAGACTTTTGTTAAACAAGCTGCTAGCTGTCTTGGCTTTTTGTGAATGTTCTGGATGCTGTGGTTGCATCACCTAGATTCCTCCTTCAGGACTGAGACGCTCATTCCCCACAGCCAGGAATTTGGTTGCTGACAGCTCACAGCTGAGTTTCTCCCTACAACTGCCCTAAGCCAAAGGGAGCTGCCTTACCCAAGGTTTTGCTCCCTCGAAAGGGGCAGCCCACATGGAATGGCTTGTCCATGAGGGGATACAAAACCCTGGCCCCATTTTCTCACTTAATTCAGGACTACTGTGAAAGACTGTTCCAGCCCCAGAGCTACCACTGGGGTCGGCTGAGGTCTCCTTTGCCATTGCATCACAGTTCGTTTCCCTCTGACCATTCCTGCTTCCCTCGCCCCTCATAGGTTTTGCTTCTGAGAGCATGCTCCAGTAGACCTCCTGCAGGCAAAGCTCAGAGTCTCAAGTCTGTTTCTGGGAAACTGGATTTAAAACATTCAGTCCCAAAAGCAGATGTTGGTAATCATTCTCCGTCATTGGTTGACATTCCCTGTTGTCATACACAGAAATGTTAACTTAGAAGTAATTGCATCTTCCAAAAACATTTCATCCACTCCCAGGAACTAGTTCAGACATTGGGGAAATCTAGTTCTTTAATGACTATACCTGATACAAGTTTAAATAGGCTTTTTCACCTATAGGTACTGAAGATTTATTTCCTCCCTCTGAATCACTTTAGATATCATGGAATGAATCACTCCGTGTGTAATGTGAATATGAATCACTTCCAGGGTGGTACTTAACTTCCGGGAGAGTCAGGTTTGTCATTGTGGATGTCATACAAACATATTTACTTGTAGATAATATAGATTATACGATTTTTTACACATAAAGGATACATTTATTTCATTTTATTTTCCTAAGTTTATTGTTGTCCCTTCTATTTGTTGTTTGTTGGGGTGGAGGGAGCTGGAAATAAATTGTGATAGGATATTGGAAAGGTGAACTCCTGAGAGGATGGAGTATAAGATTTGTGCTGAGAACATTACCAGATACATAGTAGGTATCAATAAATATTGTTAAATAAAAATCAGTAACTGCACAAATAAAATTTAATATGAAGTCTGTGGGAGCTCTGCAGGTGGAAGAGATGGACAATGATGAAGGGCCTAAGGAACACTTTTAAACGCCAGATGTCAATCTCAAACTATTTAACTATGTTAAACTGAGTTTTACATGTTTTTGAGTTTATTAGTATATTTTGTGTAATGAGGTGATAAATTCTAACATTGAATTAGAGGTGTGGTTTGATGCAAAGAATAATTTTCAAAGAGTAGGGGTTTGCATGGATCGTGAAGCAAAATACTTCAGCAGAAATCCAGATAATTTGATAAAGAGAAATATTTTAGATTTATTTATCTAAATAATTCAGTCTAATCCTGTTCTCTCTGCTTAAAAATCTGCATCCCCTATGTCATTCTTGATTTAAAACTGAAAATTAAATAGAGTCCCAGCATGTCTGCTGTGGTGCGACACTCAGTTTGCAATCTTACCTGGCTAGTGTCCAGCTGACACAATGCCTGGCTCCTCCCCCTGATAGAGGGGGAGAGAAAATGTTGCTGTTGATACACTTCCTTCCTCAAAGCTTGGTGAGATTCTTGAGTCTGCCCCTGCTTTCAACTTCCCTCACTGTTTCTTGGGAAGAGGGTGACCAACAGCCTTCTTTGCCAGGGACTATCCCAGGGACTGCCCCAGTTTTAGCTCTGAAAGTCCTTGTCCCTGGACTGGGGCAAATCATGATAGTGGGTTGCTCCAGTAATTAATGACCTTCCCGCTGATCTCTATTAGATAAAGTGATTTGATTAATTATTGGTCTGTGCTAGATGAGGCCACTTCCCTGAGAGAAATGAGAAAAGTTCCAGAACTGGGCTGAATTAATTACTCAAGCAAATTAAAAAAAAAACAAAACAGCAATATGCTTTAGTATGTCAGTCACCTCTGCTGGCCATTCATCAGGAAAGAACTGAGTGAGATGACTCCAGGAGGGCCTGGGAATTTTGAGGAAGAACAAGTTTTAGATTCAAGGTAGTTTGCTTTAGTTCGGGCCTAGGATGAGATGGATTCTTAGATCAGTTTGTGGGGTCCCAGCTGATGAGCAGGCAATGAGTCAGGAAGCAAGAGGCAAAGGAAGCCAATAAATGTGAGTTTAAAATACTTCATCATGAAGTTAAAGTACATGGTTAGCATCATGTCTCCTATTTCTTCACCTTCTGTCCCCTTCTCACTTGAAACCACTTGTCATACTCTTTGGCAGATTTTTTCCCCCGATTTATGCAGTCATATACTGATAGGTATTAATTGCTAAAGGTATATGCTATCTTTGCTTTTGACTTGATTAAAGTGGAAAGAGGAGACCAGTTTTAACCAACAGTAGATAATAAAAACCTTGAAAAGAAACTTTAACAAGTTTCCTGAAAATGTCAGCCCATTCCGGCTTTGTTATGGGAAGTCAGAGAGATTAATGTATCCACCGTTGGGCCCAAGTGTGAATGAGTGGCAGTATGTCCCTGGAGGCCTGATGGCTGCAGAGGAATCAGAAGTTCAGAACTTCAAGAAAAATTGAAGGAGGAGGAATTATGGTGCTTTTAATATAGCTATCCCTCTCCTTGGGCTTTCTTCTAGAGCTCAATTACTTGAAAACAATGGAGGGTTTGTTTTTCTTTCTACCAGAAGTGTAAAGTATCTGCCATTCAATCAGCCACTTACCCCATCAGCACCCTCCCCACCCCATCAGATAAGAAGTGGTGGATCCACTGGATAGTAGTGGCAGATGTTTATTGAAGTTCTCATGGATTTATAGCTCTCAGTTCAGTTGCTATAGGGATGATGGCCCAAGGTACCATTTTATTGTGCCCTGATAACTGCAATAGTCTAACTTGTCTCCCTACTTTCATTCTTGCTGCCTCCAAATTCATTGTATCATATCAGCCAGAATGATCTTTGAAAAACATAGATCATATCACTTTATCCCATACCCCCCCCCCCCCCCCCCCGGGCTTAGACTCCTCTAATGGGCTCCTATCACACTTAATATAAAATATCTGCATTCTCTATCAGAGTTTACAAAGCATCACATAATCTGGCCCCTACCTACCTCTCTTACTTCATCACACCCACAAAGCTCCAGCCACACTGTTTTTCTTTGTTTCTTGAATGTTCTAAGCTAATGCCTAAGGAGAGTTGCAGTAGCTAGGAGTGGTTCCTCTTTTAGTTCTTGGAATAGCTGGTTTCTTTTTGTTAGTCATCTAGTCAGTCATTTTCTATCATGTTACCGTATTTTAAATCTCTGCAAACCACCTTCTAATGCGGTCATTTACTTATTTATTTCTGTCTGTTTTTCCTCCTCAAGCAGACTGCAAGCTTCACGAAAGCAGGGATTTATCATCTTGTTCTGTGCATTGACTGTGTCAACGAAAATAATCCATAACCAATTTATAAATGAAAATTTGGGAGAGTTTATTCTGATAGAACATGAGGACCATGGCCTGGGAGAGTCCTTCCACAAAGGGAGGGAGCACTCCAAAGAAGCAGGGGTATACAGGGTGGTTATATACCCTCAAAGAGGACGTTTCACATATGATTGAAATGTCCCTCTTACAATAGTCACAAGATTGCCCTGTCGGCACAGTGTTTGATGGACACAGCAGGTAGTGGGTCTGCTATCTTGGTGGGCGTAGCAGGAAGCAAGTCTATGGTCTTGAGCTGGGTGGTCACAGGTGAGCACAGCAATCAGTTCCTAGCCTAAGGAAAGATGCTTAATCTTTAAGGAATTGCCAATGTTGGGAGGGGGAGGGAAGCTGCACCTTTATCTCAAGGGCCTTTGTTCTTGCCATAGGGAATGTCTAAAGCAGATATACAATGCATGCTCAACAGCCATGGTCAGGCCCTTTTGGAAAAACAAGGTCAGGCCGAATTAGGTTTACACCAAATGGCTTCCTCATTTACTCCAATATCCTATTGCTTGCCATTTCTATTTGTCAACTGTAAGTCCTAGAACAGTGCCTAATAGATAGTTGATACTCAGTAAATCTTGTTGAAGTGACCGGGTTTCTATCCTCAAAGAGCTTGCAAATCTGGTTGCATATCAAAGATAAAGTAAATGAAAAATTAAATACAGAAAACAAGAAACACAAGAGATGCTAAAAGGCAGTATGTGATTATTATAAAAACTTTTTATCATAAAGTATTGACTTAGTTAAAATATAAAGAGGACGTGACACCTCATATTGCCATCAATCATTGATAGGTATACCAGTGAGACTGTAAGTTCTAAAAGCCAGTTCGCACAAGGAGAGGGCAGAAGTCATAGGTGGAGGTGGCTGGGAGGGGAGAGGAGGGAGGGGAAGGAAGGAGGGGGTGTAGAATGAGTAGGCAGAGAATTTGAATGCACACAAACTTCAGCTCCTGCGCGTTTGGCAAGGGCAGCCTCGCTTGCTCCGAGATGAAATTCTTAATATCTGGAGTTCAGGGTGAATGAGAGTGGGATGAAATATTTTGAAGTACAACTTTCCACTTGTAAAGAGTTTGACATTTCTTGGCTTGGTGAAACAAAACTACAAAGTAAGTTTATAAAAAAAAGAGGAAGTTGCCTTTCTTAGGTAGGGGCGTGGTAAGTAAAAACCGTGTACTTGTGGTAGTGGGGGAGGGGCGGAGTGAGGAGGCCATCACCTCCCTTGGAATTGCTAGTCTTTGGTCTCCCAGCCACACAGAGAGCTGTTCTGCACAGCTGCTGAAACAGGCCAGGCCTGCAGGATATATGGGTATGTTTAGTTTCAAGAGGACATTTGTTTTTCTAAACTCCTTCTCCCCTTTCCAAAATCTGGCAAGCGTTAGTCATCTTCAACTCGGCACGAACCCACAAGTGTGCGTGTGTGGCTCGGCGAGCTCAGATGAGGCCACGCCCTCGCCCTGAGGCGCACACTGACACACTCAGACAAGACTTGGCCAGATTGCGCTCTTGGCCCCGGTCAGAGTGGCTGCTCTCGAGCCTCTAGCCCCAGGGCCGGCTCAGCCTCCTCCCCTGAAGGGACCGCCCGGCTGCGCCGTGCCAGAGCCGAGCACAAGGAGGAAAGTTTGGCGAGCCGGGCGGAGTTGGGCCGCCGGAGGAAGGGAACCAGGAGAGAGGGATCTCCGCTCCAAGTTTGCGCGGCCGTCGCCGAGTCCCGGGGGCCCTGCCCCGCCGCGCACTACAGCCCCCGGACCTCAGCCCTCCCGGCGGAATGCGCCTCGCGGTCCGGGTCCGAGGCAGGCGCTAGAGGCGCGGCCAGAGACCAAGGGGAACTTCTCTTTCGAGCTGTCGCCTTGGGCCCTCATTGTCTGCAGGAACTCTCCGGAATCCGGAGGGGGAGGACTGGATCGCGCTTCCACTGGGATTCGTCAAGAGTTCCGGCGGCAGCTGCGGCGGCTGCAGAGTCTCCCTTTGTCCTCCTAGGACCTCCCTCCCTCTTTTTCTCCCTCCCTCCCTTTCTCTCTCCCACTGTCAGTTAGTGGGTCCCGCTGCCCCAGGCGCCGGCGCCCTAGCTGCCCACTGTCCCTCACCCCGCGGTGTGTCCCTGGTGACTGCTACCCTTAGCGTCCCCACCGAATCGAGCCGAGGGGGCTGCGAGCAGGAGGGAAGTCTCAGGCCCCTGGCCGCAGGATGGTGGCGGGGCTGTCCCTGGCCCGCAGTCCCGGGAGCTGGCTGGTCCCCGGGCTGTGGCTGCTGGTGCTCAGCGGTCCTGGGGGGCTGGTGAGCGCCCAGGAGCAGCCCTCCTGCAGAGGAGCCTTTGATCTCTACTTCGTCCTGGACAAGTGAGTGCCGGAGGGAGGTCCAGGGTCTTCCAGTGAGGGTGGCACTGGATGAGCCGTGTCTGGGGAGGCTGAGAAGTGTGTGCGCCCTGGGGAGGGGTGTTAGAAAGCGGATGATAGGTGCCCTGTTGCTATGTCCGTCCGAAGGGCAAACGCTTTCCGATCTGTGCGGGCTGAGGGGCGATGGGAGGAGTCTGGAGCTGCTTGGCTTTCTGGGGAGGTGGGGAAGTCACTCCTTGCCAGTCATGGGGGCGTCTTGGGAAGTGGGAGTGCGGCCGCTTGGGGTAGCCTTCTGCGTCCCTGGAACCCAGACAGGACTCATTCTCGGCCCGTTTGTCCTCACCCCCTCACGGTGGCTAAAGTTTGCCTGATTTTATCCTGATCGCAGCGCTGTCATTGTAGCCAAGAAAAGCCTAGGGTTCACAAACCCAGTGTGGTTTCATTTCCGGCAAAAGAAGGCTGTGTTTATTTTGAAGAGCCAGGATCCTACTCCAAACAATTAACAGGCAGGTGGTCCCCGAAGATGGGTTGAGTGCCTTGATTCTTGTAGCACCAAAGTTTCAGTTACTGATGCTGTTGCTTTGCTTGAAGAAGAGGGTAGACTACCCCCATGTAACTGTTTTGTTTTTCTGATCAGTTCAATTTCATTTTTCAGGTCTGGGAGTGTGGCAAATAACTGGATTGAAATTTACGATTTTGTCAAGCAACTTACTGAGAGATTTGTGAGGTATTTCTCCCACTTTACTTGTCTAAGCAGGGCAGTTTGAGGTGGAGGGAAGTAGACCAAAGTGTGGGTCTCCGTTTCTTTGGGAAATCTTTTGCAAGGAAAGTCTTTCCTGAAATGTTGATTTCAGGAAACTAAGTGCCTCAAGGTCGTTATGACACACGTGCTGTTATTAGGACAGCCTTTCAATTGTTGAGGGCTTATTTCATCTGGATCCCAGACACTTGGCTCAGGCTGGGGAAGCATCTTCAAATACTATTCCAAATGTCTTTTCCTTTCTGAATTTTCATCTGTTTCGAATTTCAGTTATGCTTTCTCATAATTTATCACATTAAAAAAATTTTATGCTAATAGTATCCATAATATATTTTCCTTGCCATGCAATTCTTAGCATTTTAGAGGTCCTCATTAAAAAAAAAAAAAGTGTTGGTAAACTTCAAATGAACATGTGTTAATAACCCACTACCAGAAAAGGCACTTGTGTGTGTGTTTAAAGAAACGACTTGTGTTTACACAATGTGTGGGTGTGTGGCTGGTTTAAAATTTAACTGTTCTATATATGCAATAAGCCTTACTAGGAAAGACCGGTTTCCTCTCCTATAAAAAGCATAACTGCTATGAAATCTAGCTGACTCTCTTATTTAGAGGTAACTAGGAATTAGTGGCATCCCTCTTTAAAAATAACCCCAGGATGCCACGCTTTTGAGGGTTTTTTCTTTTTTTCTCCTCTTTTTTTAAAAAGAAAAAAATGCAAAAAGCAAATGCAAGTTTATCAAGATAATGGAAAGGACACAAAAAAAGGAACTGTATCATTAAATATTGCTTCTTTCAGTCTTGTTAGCCCAAATGTTTTCTGTAAAACAGGCTTGGATGATCAAAACATTTTGAAAGTCATGTTGCAAGTAACTTCAAACAATCTGTAGAGGCCTAGGCAATCCTTGCTTTCAGTTATTGGCAGCAGTAAACTTATCCCTATAAAAATGTATGCTTGTCCGTGTTTAATCATCAGTCTCCTGCTTAAGAAGCCAAGTATAACACTCTCATTTCTGAACAGGGTCTGGGGTGAAACAGTCTAGGAAAGAAAAATAAACAAGGCCCTATATCCTTAAATGTCAAAGGCAGGAGAGACAGTTGTTTGTAAATTTTCTGACATAATCCAAGAGTGTGCAGAGAGTATGACATAAATTTTGATCAAAAGTGATGGATTATTTTCATACGGCATTTTCAAGAAGTGGGACCCTTATTATTTGGTCTGGTTTGCCAGTTGGAATTCTATAATACATAGTCTCTGGCTCAAGTTTAGTTGCTCAGTTACTTGCTAACAATATATTATAGGAAGTGAATAAAAGGTAATTACTGAGTAGAATGACTTTTAAAATATGTATGAGCCTTTGAGATCATTCCGATCTTAGTTTATAGATCTTAGTTTTATATTTTTAGTTTCAGATCTTAGGAATAGTTGCACAAGAACCATTCTGTGAGATAAATGCCTAAAGCTTAAAAGATGTAGCTAATGGGGGCATTTGTTGCCAATTGGAAGTATGATGTCTGAGACTTGGAAAACTGAAAATGCCTCATCAAACATGATTTGTTAGTCTCTTTCACATTGTCCATGACACTCTTATGTGTTCCCACTTTGGGATAACTTGTGTATGAATTCGTATCAGAGTTGTGGTCATTAAGTCAAACTGCCTGCTCCCCAGCCCTAAATATTGCTTGTGATAATCACTGTGAAGGGTTTGGCCTTCTTTAAGGAGATGAGGTAGACCACCAAGGGAAGAAGTGTTTTCTATGAGGATTTTACATTGGTCTAGAATTTATCTTTCTAATTCGTCTTTTCCTAAATGACCTGTGGATCATGGAGGAGTGTGTGAGTTCTGGGAAGTACGGACTAAATCCAAAATGACTTCTGCAGTAATGCTAAGCAGAGTTAGTGTACTTACTTAGGGAGCGCCATTCAAAAGAAGCCTGGACCATTCAGTGAGACTGCTTTTAAATGAGACTTTCTAGCTATACATCTGTATTGTATCAGTATTTCTTTTAAAAATGTTTTAACTGCCTCTTTTCTTATTTTGCAGCCCTCAAATGAGATTATCTTTCATTGTGTTTTCTTCTCAAGCAACCATTATTTTGCCATTAACTGGAGACAGGTTAGTGCATTATCTTTCACTGCAGGCTTTTAGTAGAGACTAATCATAAAGGAATGATTGATATTTCCAAGTGGTGATTCAGGCCTCTCAGCGGAACCGAGCAAATGCAAAGACAATTCGGGTCTCTTTACTAATAGAGGGGAAAGGAGGTATGAGTAATATAAAAGAGCAGATCATCTGGAAATCAATATCATTCATATTGGCTGTGGAATGTACAATGAAACCCAGATCTCTGCCTTAGTTGTATATTTACTGCTTCCTACCTTTCCCTTTCTCTGTTACTGTAAGTAGTTCTACATCTTTCTTATTGATGTAATATATTAATCAACTAGGAATTTGAAGAACATTAGGGAGGAGAAAGATATGGATCTATTTGGATAATTTACTAGATTCAGCAGACATCCTGAATCTCCAGTTTTACTCTGAGGTACACTGATGCTGAATATTTTTACCTTTCTAAAGGCACTTGCTTACTATTTTATATATAAACCCATATATGTGTGTGTGTGTGTGTGTGTGTATTTACCTATATATCATAAAAGATGGGGCTTTTTCCAAGCCAATGTCACAGTATTTCATATGACCATTTCTATAGGTTTGAACCCATTGTGGCAAGTTAGAAGTAGTTGTTGACATACTTTGAAGAATGGCTGCTTTCCGTGGGATCAGTTTTGCTTGCTATACCATGAGTTCCACAGTAGGGAGATTTTCTTCTTCATTTTTGTATCCACTTCATTTAACACAAAGTATGCAAGAAACTTCTTGCTCAGTTCTTGTTGAATGAATGAATGGATTAGCATTATTTTGAAATCAAATTTCTCCAAACTGTAGTTTTAGCAAGGGAGGCTGATGTACTTTGTTTTGCATAATATATAGATTTATGGAAAGTTACGTGTGAATACAGTTTTTTAAATAAATTAATTTTTTCTTTACAAATGTCAAGAGTGGGCTGGCTCCATGGTGTAATGGTTAAGTCTGGTGCATTCTGCTTTGGCAGCCAAGGTTTGGTTCCTGGGCACAGACCTACACAACTCATCAGTTGTGCTGTGGCAGCAACCCACATACAAAATAGAGGAAGATTGGCACAGATGTTAGCTCAAGGCTGATCTTCTTTAAGGAAGAGAATAGAAAGATTGGCAACAGATGTTAGCTCAGGTCAAATATTCCTCAGCAAAAAAAATTGTCAAGAAAGTATAATATTTAAAGGGACTCAGGGAGAGAAGTTATTTATAATTCACAGAATTGATTTGGAAAATTATATGTATATAATCTTTTAATTTTTTTTGTGCTTTAAGTTTCACTTCTCCTGGAGAGGAAATCTCTCTGTAGGTGGGGAGTCCCGCTTATGACCTTGCACTTCTCATTGATACTTCCCTTCCAGACTTTCTTGTGTGCCTGTGGGTCTCATCAAGGGTCAGAGCAATAGTCGTCCCTTATGATCCATATACACCCTTCTATACCCAGTGATAGAACAGTCCTTGCCTTCATGAAAAGAAATTTTCTCAGTTGCCCAGCTTAATTTCCAGAGAAACAGCTTTGGATCCAGCCTATCCATTAGGAGAAAAAAGGAACAATGTTATCATTTATGGAGTGCATATATAGAGAAAAGCACTTAGCATGATACCAGGCACATAGCAGACTCTCAGTAATTGTCACCTGCATATGTTGTGCCAGGTTCTCTGTTAGGTACTTTACATATGGGTCCTTCAGCACTTTGAAGATACAGTGTAGTCACTGGTTGACAAGACTGGTATTGCTTACACATGCACAGAAAGGATTTAAATCGTTAAACTAAATTAGAGATTCTTCCCTCAGTGTTGGTTGAGTCTGACAGGGGAGAGGTTGGAATGGGATAAAAAGGCTTCTATTTCAAGAGGCAGCATAATGTTGCAGTTAAGTCACTGAACCAGTTTATTAGCCAAATGGTCATGGACAAGTTACTTAACCTTTCAATGCCTCTAATTTTTTCCATCTGTATAATAATGATGATGACAATACCCACTTCATAAGATTGTTGTGAGGATTGAAGTCAGTGAATATGGAGAATATAGGACAGAGTCTGGCACATATGTATTCAAGAGTTGAAAACTTTGTTATTATTATCACTATTATCTGGAGCTAGGGGATATGTAGTATTTTAATGATCAGGGAGGAATTACCCTTATATGAAGAGATTACTATCCTGCTTGAAAGGATTTATAATATTCCAGGAAGAATTTTAATAATGCTACTTGCAACTTATTTTATATATAGTTGGCTCCTTCGTCTCTTTTTAAATAGAAATATATTCAGTTTTAACAAATTGCACCATCTGTGGCATGTTGAGTTGGTTTGGGGTGGCAGAAAGTACACTAAGAAGTTCTGGGTTAGAGTTCCAGTTTTGCCACTTACTGATTTAGAGACCTGGGGAAAATCATCTACTCAGTGCATCTGTTTTTATGTCTATAAACTGCTGCCATAATCTGCCATGTTTCCTTAAGAGAGCTATGAAGATTGAAATAAGACAATGTATAGAAAAGTACTTTGTATATCACAAAACAGACTCCACAAAAGGATATTATTTTCTGCTCTTGGTTGTTCTCTTATGAATTTTATCTCATTACATCAGTAACTTCTCAATTTTCTCTGGTCCTCTATATTTGGATATAGGGTCACTTTTCATCCATTACACACTTTCCAGTGTTTGGAAATAATTCACATATTTAGATGCAAGATCACTGAACAAATGTTTCCACAGCTATTGTGGGTCTTTGTTTCCAAGCCTAGAAATTGGAATTCTGCATGTAAACTTTCTTGATGTCATATATCACCCTCATAAATAGATCTGAGTGCATGAGAAATGCAAAGGTTAAGTATGGCAGGTTTCACAATTTTGGTTTTATTACTCACAGTTCTTCAATACTTTGGTAGATATGAGAAGTACGCCTCTTTCATGTTTCTCAGAGTGTTGCTAAATATTCTCAGGAGAGGAAGCAAGTGTGGAAGGCAATAAGTCCGCATGGCAGGGCCATGTCTTCTGTTAGGGTTTCAGCATGGCATCTGATGCTATGTAAATGCATGAATAGAATAATAAACATGGCAAGAAATGATCAGTTGTACATTTTATATACTCATTTAAAAACCATATTCTTTTAAATATTTCCATTTGGAACACTCCCTTTTCTCTTGCCCCCATGATTTTTATCTTCCCTATATCTGTTAGTCCATCCATTCACCTACCTACCTACCTGCTTGCCTACCTTATATACAATGTATTAAGCATTGTGGGCTCTGAGGGTAACGCAAAGATGAATAATCTAGCATTTGTGAGAGTAGGGGGTGTGCACATGCACATAAATGGCTCCAGGCTGTAATATAGGATCAGGTAAGAGGTAAGCGCTGAGTCTTGATTCAATATGGAAAAATCCAGCCTCTCAATATTAGAGATTTGAATCAAGACTAATTTTAAAGGATATTTTTAGTTATTATATTGCATAATTGGGGATAGTGAATTATGCTCAGTTCTGTTCAATATAATCTTAATGATATAAAAGTGAGGTACTTGAAAACATTTAATGAACAATTATTATGTGTCAGACAGTGTGCAAAATGCTTTCCATTCATTACCTCATTTAATCCTCATATAAACTCCGTGTAATACATACTATTATTATCTCAACTTTACAAATGAGGAAACTGAAGCTAAGAAAGGTAATGTAGCTTGTCCAAGGACACATAGTTAATAAGTTGCAAGCAATATATTAGCCAGAATGGTCTCTTAAATTATAAAGTAGATCATGCCACTCTCATGCTTAAGACAATCTAATGGCTTAGAATACAAAGCACACATCTCCCAATTGCCTAAAAGCCCTACCTGATTGCCTCACCCAGTCCTCTCCTGCCACATCGTGTGCCACAGTCTAGCCCATTGGCTTTCTTTCTATTCCCTGAACAGGCCAAGTTTGTTTCCACATTAGGAACTTTGCTCTTTCTCTGCCCCATGTCTTCCCCTGGCTCGCTCAGTCTTGTCATTTAGGCCTCATCCCATGTATCACCTTTTTTGAGAGGCCTTGCCTGGCCATCATGTCTGAAGGCACTTTGTCCTTCCTCCTCAGTAATCTCTCACAATACTCTATTTGGTTATCACTTTTTGAAATTGTTCTGTTAATTAATCATTTTTAACTCCACAACCCTAATGTAAACTACATGTGATCAGAGGGGCCTTCTTTGTCTTGCTCACCCATATATCCAACACCCAGAACAGAGCCTGGCACACAGTAGATGCTCAATAAATATTTGTTGAATGAATGATTGAGTTGGTCTGACTCTATTAACTGCTATCATATATTTTCTCTCTTTGAGAAATGATAAATGATGACTTGTGTTTGTAATTTTCCCATTCCCACTCTTATAAATCAGTTATAAGCATTTCCACTTCTCTTTTCAGTTACTTGTCCCCAAATTGAAAAAGTCATATAATTGTTTGACCTGAGCATAATAATCAATTACCAAGAAAAAATATTCCTTAGGGAAACTTGTAGGAAATTAAAGAGAAGTCATTTGATTGTTTAGATAATATACATCTTTCTGTTATCTGAAAGGATTTCTTCTAATTCCTTAAAGTCTGAGTTAGAAATTCACTTGTGATAAAATAGTCTTTTGTGAGAGTTGGTAACTTAAAAATTAGTTCATTCATTTTGCAGGGAAATTTGGCAGTATCTGTAAAAATGTAGAAGCTTCCTATTAGCAATGCTACTTTTAGGACTATGTCCTGCTGAAGTACTGGCACCAGTGTGCAAACACAGGTATCTGCAAAATTAGACACCACAGCATTATTCATAATAGTGAAAACTGTATTCAATCTAAATGCTCATCAATTGATGATACTATAATTAAATTAGAGTATATACATAGAATGGGATACTATACAGTCATTAAAAGAATTAGAAAATCCATATATATTGACATAAAATATATCTAAGATATATTAATTGAGAAAAGCAAGTTGCAGAACACTGCTAAGTATGATTTTATTTCTGTAAAATAAAAACAAAAAGAATCTTTAAATGTTTTTATGGTGTGTATGTATGTAATCATAAATACATGGAAGAAAGTCTGGAAAATATGCAACAAACTGCTAACAATGATACTGTTTTAGCAGTGAGATTCAACGTGGAAAGAGCCTTCATATTTTTAATTTCCATACATTTAGGTTATTCAGTTTTAGGTCAACATTAATATACTATTTGTAAAAAATTAAACAAATGCTTAAATTAAAAGGGAATGTTACTGACTTCTTCTGTAGCCAGAGATAGCTATGTTGGAATCAGAATGGAATTCAGGGGTTGGAAAGAGTCAGCATTAGGAACAGAACATGTCCAAGTATTACCTTGAAGGGTGCTGAAAGCTCCTTGTTAAAATGAAAACATCAGCATTGGACCTTGGGTCAAATAGACATAGGTGCTATCTACTAGCTGTGTGACCTTGGACAAGTTACTTTACTCCTTGCTGTCCAATTCCCTTGCCAGTTCAAAGAAGCTAATGATTCCTACCATACAGCAATGTTGGGACAATTAAATGCATGTAATGCATAAGAAGGCCTAGCTGATGACTGGGTAGGAAGGAGGCTAAGGTTGAAATGGGATTTGGAGGTTATCAATGTACACCATCATCATCATTTTCATCATGTGCCAGAATTCTAATAGAAGTTTAGAGAAGTCAAGTGACTTTGCTCGATGTGACAGCTAAGTAGTTAGAGCCAGGATTCACGCTCCGGTCTGCCTCCTGAGCACGAGCACTTCACCACTGCACTGCTTCAGTCTTGCTCTGTTCCTCTTCTCCAATTTTCACAATTAGTCAGAATTTGTCATAATTCAAAGACAGATTCATGCTCTAAATTTATTCTGTTTTCTTACAAACCAGTGAAGTGGAGAGAGGAAGTGACTGTAGTTTTTTTTTGCTTGTTTGTTTTTAATTCTATTAAGGAAGCACTTATCCTGTTTAGAAAAGTCGGCTTTGGCCACATATTGTGCTAATCCTGAGAGGTCCGGGCATGGCAGCAGCTCAGAATCTAGTGATGAGTATGTTAATAGTTACTTTCAGTGAAGTCCCACATCTGCTTTATGAGTATGTTCCAGAAAATTAAATACATTGTTACTCATGCCTGGGAGACAGACCTGGCATGCTGAAGGGGTAAAATGCAGAGGTCAATTTCTCATGGCTCAGTCAGGCAGTGAATGGGGAAATGGAGTAAAAGTATACAAAATGCAGCAGGTGTGGACTTCAGGTGTGATCTGTGTACCCTGCTTTGGTAAATGTAGGCTAAACTGGTTAACGTTTTTTCACAAAACCCTGATTGTGCAAAGCATTTTGTAAGCAGAATTTGTGAATCCAGGACCGCTACCTGGGATTCATTGGTCTGGACTCTGGACTGTAGAGATCTTGACATATGTTGGCTTTAGAGTGACGTGCTAAATAAACAATAAGCATGTTTTTATATAAAGTGAAATAAGAGATAACCAAACCTGCCAGTTCCTAAGATAATAGAATATATTAGCCATGTTTCTGTTTAGAAAATAACCTTCTACTCCTTTGAAACCTTTACAAAATTTTAAGTTGAGAAGCTAGTAGAAAACAATTACTTTTTAGTAATTTATCCTTCATGCAGTATGTAGTATAGCAGTATATAATAAAAAATAAATAATTAGAGTGAGTATATTTGAATGAATGAACAAATTTACCCTCATATAATTTTTTCTTTTTTTTTTTTTTTCTTAAAGATTGGCACCTGGGCTAACAACTGTTGCCAATCTTTTTTTTTTTCTGCTTTATCTCCCCAAACCCACCCTGTACACAGTTGTATATCTTAGTTGCAGGCCCTTCTAGTTGTGGAGTTTTTTCTTATTTTGTCAGTCTGGTTAATACTGTGGTTTATTAATGGAAGGAGACAATAAAAGTAGTAGATAGAGTTCACTGGGCACTAACTGTGTATCAGACATTTTGCTAATGGGCCGGGCCTATGGCTTACTTTAACAAATAGAATGCAGCAGACATAAACATGAAACTTCCAATTCTAGGCCTAAGCCTTAATAAGGCATAAGAGTTTCTTTTCTTCTGCTCTTGGTAGCCAGCTGCCATATAAAAACTTTGACTACCTGAGACTGCCATGGTAGCAGGAAACTCAGCCTAGCCATGTAGAGAAGCCACGTGGAGGAGAATGAAGACTCTGGTCAATAGTCCTAGCTGAGATCCTAGGCAATAGCCAGCAGGAGCACCAGCACTAACTTGCTGACCCTGTGAGTGAGGCCGTTTCAACACTTCTAGCCATTCCAACTTCCCTGCTGACAACATGTGAAGCATAAGAACTGCCCATGAAATACACAGTATCATGAGAAACAATAAATTGTGTTTACACCACTAATTTCAGAGTAGTTTATTATGCAGCAATAGATAACCAAAAATAGGAATTGTGACTAGGGTGGGAGCTAAATGACCTTGAGGAGATTGATAGTAAAGACTGGAAGGGCCAATTGTTATTGGAAGCTGAAACACAGATGACCATGTATGTAGCGGTGGAAAGTTTGGTAGAATGGTGAAAAATAGAAAATGTACATAATGAACCTGTAGATATAGCTAAGGAGATTTCCAGGAAGAATGTTGAAGATGTCTGTCAGCTTGTTTCAGCTACTTATGATGGTGTATGAGAGGCATGAGATGAGCTAAAGGAGGCAATCTTCCGTTTTCAAAGAGGATTTAGAGAAAACATAGAGCAGGACTTGATGGATTTGAAAATAAAACACTTTCTTATCCCCAGTCTCTCTTGGCAAAATACTCCCTAATTTAAGAAATGCCCTTAGATCAATGAGCAAACCCAGATTTCTGCCTGTGAAATGAGGCACCAGAGGAAAAATCAGGTAAGGGTGCAGTTGAAAGACCCTTTGTTATGACTTCAGAAAGATTTAAGATGATGCCCTGTAGACCCTCTCATCTAGACAAGAAGGCTTGTAAGAATCTAAAAGATGTGCCTCATAGATACTCTCAGGTAAACATAGGGCATCTAAGAATCTTTTGGTATATGTCTCACCTAAGTTACAGCCTAAAGTAGAGAGGAGCTTCTTTTGAAGAAATTTTGTGCATGTGGCTTTTGTCCAATAGAGTGGATCATAATTTGATACACAGAAGTCTCACAAAATTTTTTCTTTACAAGATAAGTGTTTTTATTCCCATTTTGCAGATAAGGAAACAGCAACTCAGATCCATAGCAAGTAATGTAGGAAGTGGGATGGGAAACACTGTGATTCCAGGTCTTAACCCTTGCCTCCCCTATCCTGCTCTGAGGGCTGAACGTTGGCTGTAGCCTGGCTTAGTTCCTGGGGGACGAGAGGAGTTGAGGCAGATGCTCTTGTTTGGTTCCACCTCTTCTCATGTCTGAGTGTTCTGGTAGGTGCTGTCCATGTTTGTCAATGGAATCTGAGGACTTTGTTCTTTTTTAAAATTTTTTTCTTTTCTTGAGGTCACATTGGTTTATAACATTGTATAAATTTCAAGTGTACATCCTTGTATTTTGGGTTCTCTATAGACTGCATTCTGTTCACCACCAAAAATCTAGTTTCCATCTGTTACCATACATATGTGCCCCTTTTCCCCTTTCACCCTACCCCCAACCCCTTATCCTCTGGTAACCACCAATCTGTTCTCTGTATCTGTGTATTTATTTGTTTGTCAATCTTGCACATATGAGTGGAATCATACGGTATTTATCTTTCTCTGTCTGACTTATTTTGCTTAGCACAATACCCTCAAGGGTATTATGGTATATATATACACTATCCCTTCTTTATCCATTCATCTGTTGATGGGCACTTAGGTTGATTCCAAATCTTGGCTATTATGAATAATGCTGCAGTGAACATAGAGGTGCATATATATTTTCGAATTAGTGTTTTCATGTTCTTTGGATAGATACCCAGCAGTGGAATAGCTGGATCATATGTTATTTCTATTTTTAATTTTTGAGAAATCTTCATACTGTATTCCATAGTGGCTGCACCAGTTTGCATTCCCACCAGCGGTTGTACAAGGGTTCCCTTTTCTCCACATCTTCTCCAATGCTTGTTATTTCTTATCTTTGTAATAAGAGTCATTCTGATGAGTATGAGGTGATATCTCATTGTGGTTTTGATTTGCCTTTGCCTAATAATTAGTGATGTTGAACATCTTTTCGTGTGCCTCTTGGCTATCTGTATATCTTCTTTGGAAAACTGTCTGTTCATATCCTCTGCCCATTTTTTGATCAGGCTGTTCATTTTTTTATTGCTGAGTTATATGAGTTCTTTATGTATTGTATTTTAGTTTTAAAGATTATCCTAGTTACTCAAAAACCCCTTCAATAGAAGGACTGGCAAAATAGGTAAGGTAAAGAGCATTCCAACAACATGGAAAGGTTTTAAATTAGATTAGATCAGAGGTTCTTCATTCTGCCTGCACATTAGGATACTCTGGGGAGTTTCCGAAAAATACCCTGACCCCATCACAAACCAAGTAATTAGAATCTCTTCAATTAGAGCCCTGAAGAGATTTTTTTAAAAAGCTCTTGAGGTGATGCCAGGCTGGAGAACTATACTATATCTGTAGAGATGTGTGTGAGTAGCCACTGGACTATGTGTAAGTCATTCTCATGGCACCATATAGAATCACAGTGTCCACACGTGGAAAGTGCTCAGCAGATGTGTGTAGACTGATTGGCTGAAATCTGAAAAGAGCTTTGACATCTGGAAAGTTAAGATGATGTGCATTAGGAAGTTCAGGTACTATACAGATACATTGTAGAAACATGCATCCTTAGTCAGAAGTAGAAGGGACTTAAAATTATGCCTTAATTGTGTTTTTTGGGCAAGTTAGAATTCTCCATCAACCATTTTATTATACCATTTTATTATTATGCCACCATTAAAGTAAAAATTTCTTTACTTTAGTTATGATGTCGTGCACACCTTCCATAATCCAAAGTATTGTATGCATGGAGAAAAGTCATTGATGTGGTACAGTGCGTGGCAGTTGTAGTTGCTATGTTTTCTTCCCTTCCCTTCTCATCTTTTCCTTTCCCTTCCCTTTTTATCTTTTCCTTTCCCTACAAAACAGAGAGAAATTTGAGAGATACTAACAGAGCTGAGGTGTTAATTTTATAGATTAAAAAAATGTCAGTGTGTATTTGCCTTTTTCCCCCTCTCTCTCTCCAATCAATACAAATATAAACTAAAGAAGAGTTGATTGTAGAATTTGGTCCTCTGATTCTCAACAAAAAAAAATCAGAAGTTTAATATCTCATTTTATTTGTTTAAATTCTGCCTCTTTTCCAAAATGTATTTGAAGCTATACAGAACATAACAACACTGCAGAAAATAACATATAAAAAGAAATGTTAAGATCTAGGAAAAGAGGAAGTTCCAACATGATAACGACAGGAACTTAGCAGTATTTTGTGAATGAGTAACAAATTTACTGTGGGCTTCCCAATAGTCGGGGCAAGAAACAGTTTACGTAGTCGTAGTTAGCAGGAAGGAGGAAGTATATAGCGATTACTCAGGGATGACAAGAAACGTGTACCGCAAGACCGTATAGGGCACATTGTGTGTCAGGATAGCGGCATCCTTGACTACAGCTTCACAACAAATACCAAAGTAGTTTCAATATTGCTACTCCTTGTAGTTGAAGGCATGACATTAAAGCCAAACTCAGTAAGGCTGATCTTCTAAGATGTTGGGTTTGAGCTGGTCTTTAGAACATGTACATCTTTTCTTCTTTATTTTATTATGTTCTCCCTTGTTTTCCTTTAGAGTTTTCTTTTAGTCACAGTATAGATGAATGAACTTTGTTTTCAACCTACTACATCCCTTTGTTTTCCCCCCGTTAACCGTTTTCTAGTAGAGAAATTTAGAACTTATTTTGGTTGCTTGAGATCTTTCGAAGGCCTGTCATTCGAAGGATCTGTCCTGTCTTGTTTTAGCTTCTGTTTTCCCTAAAGTGACACTTGTTGATGGGGGACAGGCTGACAGACTGTGTAGTTATCCTGGAAGGAGACAAGACCAGGACGCACATGTGTTGATGTTATCGGCTGTGAGCAAGGAACACTTCCTCCTATGGCTGTGCAGCTGCAAAAGTAATAATGGGATTCAGTGCAGGTTAAATCTTATGGCGGCAGGTGAATATGGATAGAAAAGCTGAAGGTGCTCTGCCTCTTCCAGTGAAACAAGCCGGCAGAGGCCCACCTTCCCCAAAGACTCTGAATCCCACATTTGGCAGGTTCCTTCAGCTTAGGGTCTTCTGCTGGTGTTGTCCTCAGAAGTAATGGTGAGCAAAATCTGAACTGAAAGGGGAGGGCGATTTTTACCATGCAAAATCTATCTGTGTAAACTTGAATTTCAGTTGTCTTTTTCATTTCCCTTTTGGCAGCAAACATTAATGCTTAAGCACATGCTGCCACTCATTTCTGGAAAGCACCAAATATTTGGTTTTTGTCTGCATTCAGACAGAATCAGTTTCAAGTTGTTTCTGTAGATACTAAACATAAATATTTAGATAAAACAAGCTTATAAATTATGTAATTTACTCCATCATCTTTGGAATTATGAGCTTTTTTCCTGTGGTAGACTCAAAAATTTGTTGAACACTTACTTTGTAAAAGGCATTGTAATTAAGTTTACGTGCAGAGTAGGGAGATATATTATAAATATTAGGTATGGTGATAGCCCACTGTAAACTTCCAGTCTAGTTAAAAAGTGAAAACATTAAATTAAATTGTTAGTTAAAATATTTTACAGTAGGATGTTTTTAAGAGATGAAATTATTCATTGTAGTAAAAGTTGAACATAGATATGTTTGGGTCATCTTAGAAAAAAGAATGTAACGAAGTTAGAGATAGGTTCAGAACAGGCAGATTTTAAACCAAATATTAAAAGAGACAATCAACATGGGTGGTAGAGATGACTAAATCACGAAGGGGGAAGATTAGGATCATACTTTGAAAGTTGTCTTGTGTTTGCTGGAAACTTCTTGAGATGGAGAACTTATCTGATTATAATTTACATTACAATACTAAAATATAATCAATAAGTTACTTTTAAAATGTGAGTGAGGCTCCAGTGAATGACTCATTTATTTCAAGTGTTTGAAACACAACATTGGAGCATGACAAAATAATTTATTTTTTACTATTTTTGACATATATTTTAATAGCATATGATATATACATATATACACATATACATATATACATATATGTGTGTGTGTGTATATATATATATATATAATTTTGTAAGTTCCTTGATGTTCACATAATACACTTTTTATAATTAAGCTCCTTTTATCTATCATCCTCAGTAGTGTAAGTATTCTTCATGTTTTATTTAAAGCATTATACTTCAGTTTACCATTTCAAGATTTTTTTATTTTGCAAGATATTTTTCTTTGTTTCTGTTTAAAAATGAAAATTCTGAAAATAATATATTAAGAAGGTCTCTGCTGATCTTTTAAATTTAAAATTTTAAAAGGAAGTTTTGAGTTTATTTTGGATTACTTTTGCGACATTATTGTATTTCTCTTTTAAGATTCTTGTGGTTTCTTTATTTTTAAAGAGGTCATTGGAACCTATATTAAAAAAACTGAAAAATGGGTCTTTTCTTACTCAAACACACAAAATAGCTCAACGTTGTAGTCATACTTCATTTAGACAAACCCCATCGGGACGACTAATTAGTAGCGATGGAAAAGATTATTCTATGGTTTTTCACCTTTTTAATTCATATTGCCTCTCTCAAGAGTCCATTATCATCCATCCACCCATTTATTCTTTTATTTGTTCATCAAGTATGTATTAAGTACCTACAGTGTTCAAGAGAATGAGCTGGTGTCTGGATGAGTGAGGAGATGGTACAAAATGACTAGACCGTGAGACTTATGACTCTGAGAGAATAAAGTAGAAACTGTTAATTTCTGTAAGTAAGGGTTAAGTAGTGCTTTAGGAATTTGCAGGTAACAAAGAAAATTTCCAGCTTGTAAGGAGGTGGGGTGAGTGCTTCAAAAATACTTTCTCACTTAAGCCGAACTGCTCAATCCTTGGCTTTTTTTTTGGATGAAGGAAAATGTTTTACTCCTTTGCACTTAGTAAAATAAACATGATCGAAGATATCTGTTCTCAGCTCAAAATGCCTAGAATATACTTAAATTTTTAAAGACATTTCACATTGTTAGTACTTTTATTTTATTTTTTTGTAATTAAATACAGCTGTTATTAAATATTCACTAAAATGACAAGAAGTATGAGGAGCTATCTGCCCTCAAAACCCGTGTTCTTTCCTTCTTACTAAAGACACCTTAGTTGCAATACTGCCATGTTTTCTGAGAAGTGCTTATTGTGATCTTTGCGCATTTTTCTTTTGTTTAATATTATAATACATTATTTTCAGAGGCAAAATCAGTCAAGGCTTGGAGGATTTAAAACATGTTCGTCCAGTGGGAGAGACGTACATCCATGAAGGACTAAAGCTAGTAAGTTCTTTCACATTTATGAGTATGGGAGAGAATGTTTTCTTATTCTGTAATGAGATAAATTATAACTCTCTAGTAAAACTCATAGACTCCATTACATGTTTATTGTAAAAAAAAAAATTTTTAAAGGCTTTTAGTGGTTTTAGGGATGAGACTGATAAAAAACGTTATTTACTGTGGTGATAAGAAAAGTTTGTATGGCATTTTGCCTTTTAAGGAATTTTCCATTTTCTCTGTGGTTATATTCAGACTAGTCACCCAAAGCTAAGAATCTATATCGTTTAAACCTAGTAGTAACTACTCTACAATGTGAATATATGCATATTTCAAATAAAATAGTTAACCCAAATACTCTGTTTGAAAAGCCAGTCTATAATATTTTGATTTTATCAGACTTCAAATTCAGCTTGATGGAACATGCTGCTTAAAAGTTAAGATTAAATTGTGAGTTGGATAATTATTCTTCATTTTCAGGCAAATGATCAGATTCAGAAAGCAGGAGGCTTAAAAACCTCCAGTATCATAATTGCTCTGACAGATGGTAAGCTGGATGGTCTGGTGCCATCATATGCAGAGAAAGAGGTGAGTGTTGAACTGAAACTCTTCTTTACACCCCAGTGTACTTTGCTGAGTATCTCTGTATGTATGGCCTGATATCTGAATAATTCACCTCTCTCTCTCTCTCTCTCTCTCTCTCTCTCTCTCTTTCTCTTTCTCCCCCAATCTCCCAAGGCAAAGTTATCCAGGTCGCTTGGGGCTAGAGTTTATTGTGTTGGTGTCCTTGACTTTGAACAAGCTCAGGTGAGTACAGCAAATCTACAAACTTTAAGTCACATAATTGTCTTAAGGAGAGTTTATCAGATTCTTTCCACTGATGACTTATGACACTAATCACTTGTTAAAAGATTTTCTATAAAAATGGCTGTGTGTCTTGAGCCCCACGTTAATAATGTCTGATTTGATAGGTTTCCTTACTGAAAACAAAACTAATTTTTCAGATGAACATAACTGAAATGTAATGAAGTATATAAAGTGTTGTATGTCTCAACCACCCCTTAATTTAAATTTTCCTCCTTTTTCTAAAGCTCGAAAGAATTGCTGATTCCAAGGAACAAGTTTTCCCTGTCACAGGTGGATTTCAAGCTCTTAAGGGAATCATTAATTCTGTGAGTATTTCTCTGGGGAGCAGGAAAGGCTCATAATTTTAGATACATTTTAAACTGTAAGAAGTAATCTTGATGTCCAGTTCAGGTGGTCATTATCTTGAAGAAAGAGATTAAGAAGGACATTGCTTTGCTGTTTCGAACACAGTATAGTTCTAAAGATCTGGATTTTGTTTGTAAGTGAGACGTAGTATTAGTTCTTGCAAATTGAGCTCTGTGAGCCTGGGTTTGTGATTTCAAGTTTAAGATTTTCATAAACAGTCTTAGACACTTCCATCCTTTGAGCATGGAGTTCCTCACCGCCTTGATATCGTGAAAGTTTTATAGGCTTTGTGGAAGAAGTATGAAATAAAAATTTGGATTGGAATGTGTGATTACCCCTCCTCCAAATATGGTGTTTCTTAGGGATCAGTCAGGCGACTGGAGCCAGAGGCTGAGTACTCAACGGCTGTTGTTGCTCTTTCCATTTTAATGATGAACAGTTTCGCTGGAGCTCATAATATTCCTGTTTGGAATTCAGTGGAGCTGTCTCTGGTGATCGTTAGAATCTGGGTTAACCTAAACAGGCCATGGGGAAGTGGAGTGATGAAATGCAAAGCAAAACTCCGGGGCTTTCACAGCTGAGGTTTATGTTTCATTTTACTGCCTTTTGCTAGAAGCACTAGGAACAGTTGCTATTAAGTATTTACGATATTTTGGTAAACACCATCCTAAAATGCAAGGGAATAATATATATTCTCTAAGCCAAAGCTTTTCCTTTAATCGTTAGGTATTTATTGAACGAAAAAAATCCAGTTTCTTCTGACATTTGGTTCTAGCATTTAAAATTTCTCTTTAAATAATATGTTTTTCAGAAACACAGACTGAGATTTATTGAATTCGTTTCTAGTTACACGTGGGCTTTTTTCCCCCCTAATTAATGGAGATTTTCAGAGAAAACGTAGAATTTGGTTCTATCACGTATCAGTACTTCCAGTGGACAGGCCAAATGTAAATGCAGAATGGAACAAAGATTAAATTATTTTAGGAGTTTACATATATTATCGTGTTTAATTTTTAGGAAAAAATTATAGTGTAAAAAACTAAATATTTTTATAGCTGGATTCAAGATAAATACTCTACAACCGTGATTTGTTTTAAAATATAGGAAAATGAATGGACAGTACAGAAGGGAGGATAATTGGACCCTATAAATAAACAAATCAATGGATTATATTTTAAATGCAATTTATCATGCTTGGGAATTTGCAATTATTTTTATAATTATACTAAGAAGGAGAAAAGAACTCTCTGGGTATTCCCTTTGGATTTTTTTTTCTGTTTATAAAAGGTTTAATTCAAAATTCTCCAGGTGACTAATTGGCTTTTCAAAACTCTCTTCTTATGGGTTATCACCACAGATTTCTCTGTCAAGAAATTAGTAGTTGACCACCAGGGGAGATAAAGGTGATGTTGTTTTATTACATTTATTTGTTAAATTTCATTTTTTTATTTGTATTAGGGAAACTTTAGAATGGAATTTCTAATTACAATTTTTCTCTTTTTTTTTTTTTTTGAGGAAGATTAGCTCTGAGCTAACTGCTGCCAATCCTCCTCTTTTTGCTGAGGAAGACTGGCCCTGAGCTAACATCCATGCCCATCTTCCTCTACTTGATATGTGGGACGCCTACCACAGCATGGCTTGTCAAGCAGTGCCATGTCTGCACCCGGGATCTGAACCGGGGAACCCCGGCTGATGAAGCAGAACGTGTGCACTTAACCGCTGCACCACTGGGCCGGCCCCCTAATTACAATTTTTCTTGCTGAAGTTATTGATGGACTTTAGCTTGAATAAGTTCTGTTGAAAGATTTAGCATGAAATTGGAAAGATTTGTGTTATTTTAGCCACAAATTGCGAACAAAGCCCCGTGAGTTTCATCTGGAGGGGGCTGATGGTTATAGCTTTCATCTCAATATAGTTAAACTTCAGCTCTTTTGTCACAAAAGGGGGAATAAATTATCCTCAGGGAAGCTAGCCTCTGGGGAAACACTGGCAGTAACATGACAGGGTCGACAGGTGGACAAACGGAGCCATTACAACCTAAGTCGATCTCACTAATGGTTGAGGTATTTATCAACATGATAGCTTGAGATTTTTGCTCACTTTGTAGAAACTTAAAGCAATTCAAGCACTTGATCTCTCTTCAAGGCAGAGATTGCTCCACCCCGATAATATACAAAAGTTATAATTCTGCCTTAAATTTGAATTGCACTTTATACTTACAAAGTAACATCCTATCTTGAAAAAATTATATTTGGTATTTAAAACAAATATAGTGTGTCTGTTTCAGAGTAAAGACAGAGGAGAGACTACCCCTGTACTCTTTATGATTTACCAAGCTAACAGATAAAATTGTACTGTGGAATGTACTTACATGAAGCTATGCAAATGGAAGAAATCAGGAAACTTAACTTTTTCAGACGTTTGGTACTATGAAGGGAAGATATTTGCTAAATTGATAGATTACTTTTCCTGCTAGAAGTTATTTAAATACATCCAGGCTTAATTTCAGTGCATTAATTTCTTTGAAGTTAATCTTTAATTGAGAAAAATTGATAACATGGTTTTCTTGTTTTCTTTGTCTTCCCTCCCTTGCCCACCAAAATTCAGTAACCTAGATGGTCTGGTGCCCTTACTGTATAAGATGTCACATTTCGTTAAGACATAGTTTGTCTAGAATCATCTTATTCATCAGAAAGGACAGGAGTTTTCTTTTGGAGCCTTTCTTCATTGTAGTTAAAAAAAAGGAGAAACAAGCCAGCCCAGTGGTGCAGCGGTTAAGTTTGCACGTTCCACTTTGGCGGCCTGAGGTTCCCTGGTTCAGATCCCAGGTGTGGACATGGCACCGCTTGGCAAGCCATGCTCATTTCTTGAGCTGTTACTATGCTTAGGGTATTGTGTTAAGCTTGGAAGGCAGGACAGAAACTTAAACAAGACAAATTATTCTAAAAGGGCTTAAAAATAGTGATAATTTGAGGTTTGGAATACAGTAGTCCCCAGCAAGAATTACAAAGTGTGGAGATTTTGGGGAGGAAAATTTCAGTGAGTCACCCTATGTGATAAAAAAAAGTCCTGTAATGCAATTTGTGTTAAAATGCCAATATGGCTAGAGTAAAGTTGACATAAGGATGGACTCAGTTTGGTTATATGAAGTTATGGAAGGCTTTTTTGTGGTGGAATATGAACTGTGCTCTGACGATTGGAGTCGATTTAATTAGAAACAGAAACATACAACTTCAGGAACAGCCTGGGCTGAGTAACTGAGGCACAGGAGGGAGTGTGGCTTGGCTTGAATTATGGAGGGTTGTGGGGGATAAACATTGACAGGTGAGCTGGATCCAGATTATGGAGCCCCTCAACTGTTTGGATGGGTAATTGGTACTTATTTCATAAATAATTGGGGAACCATGGAAAATTAATTTAGAGCATGAGATTTATATGATAACAGTGAACATTTAGGAAGAGTACTTGTACGGTAATGAATAGGATGATTTGGAAGATGGAAAGGTGTGTTATACATTCTCACAATGGTCCTTGTGAAACATGGTAAAAGGAAACCTAATATAGTGGAGACAGTATGAGATCGGAAATAGGAAGACCTGGGCATGAATTCCAGCTCTGCCACTGCCTAGCCATGTGACCTTGTGTACATCCTGTAATGTGGTAGGAAGCTAGGAATGGCAGGAAGGTAGGACCACGTAAGACGGGGTTATTGATCCTTCTGTAGGGCAGTCCACTGACAGAGTTGGCCAGCGTTCTAAATGATCAGTTACTTAGGTTTAAAAGGGCACGTCATTGATATATGAGAGGATCAGATCTAGCAAGTGGGTGATAACAACAAGGATTTCCAGATGGAGTAGCTACCCAAAGTCAGGTATTTGGCTGTGCCCTAGTTCTAAATCCTCAGGCCATGGGAATAGGATCCAGCCAACAACTGGGAAAGGAGATTCAATATTCCCATGACAAAAGCCATGTAGAATTTCAGGACCCTGTGTTCAAAAAAGAGCCACAATTCTTGTGGGGGAACTTGTAGTGCTAATTAGTGATTCAAAGTAGAAACCTAGTTGTTATGGGGGAAACAGCATCCCCAGTGGACCATAGTTCCTTAGGGCTAATTTCAGGCACTGGGATTCTAGGTCTTTCACAATGTAACTAGGTCAAGGACCTCGAGGGAAGCACCTAATAAACTCTCTGCCCTGGTCAGAATCATGTCAGGAACAGGGTGGGGCTGAACCTCTAGGTATGAAACTATTTTCTCTTACTGAGTCAGGCTCTGAAGGCTCCGGCAAATATTAACGGATACATGTTAATTGCTGCTGTTATTATTGTGATGGCAGTGAACATGGAAACAAAAAGGTAAATTTGGGAAGCTTTAAAAAGTTAATAGAACCTGAGAACTCACTGGATATAGGATGAAAAGGACAGAGAGGGGAATCAAATGTAACTTGGGCATTCAGTCCCTGACTAATATGAATCACTAGGAGCAGCGAAAGTGAACGCTGTTTTTCTAGAGGGGCCCAGAGTGTGAGAGGACAAAATGGAATTGGCAGAAGGGTGGAAAGAGAAGGCGAATGGGGCTTGGGAAGAAATCCCAGTCGGGGATGTCCCTGAGGGAAATGGAGGTCCAGTGAAATGTTCAAGTCAGAAAACTCCAGAATTGAGTCATTGTTCCTCCTCTTGTTCTTTCTCTCCTCCCATTGCCCACAAGCACAAAGATGTAATTCTTCTGTTTTTTTTACTTAAGATTGTCTTTAAGATCTCGGAATGTGAAACAATTATTTTTGGTTTGTTGGAACGATGATTTTAGGACTTTTATTTGAAAATGAAATTTTATGCAAACTAGCATAGATCAGACTGACATGTGAGTACCACGTGGTTTCTAGTTCAGTGTTTCACAATGCAGTGCTGTGGAAGAAAACATTAAAAATAAAACAAATCCACGGTTGGTGAATAATATGGAAAGAATAAAAATCAAAATGCTCTGTGGAAACCCCCTCTCCCACCTTTTTTCTTAAAAAAAAAAGACATGGATGTTTTACTCTTTGCAATTATTTCCATGTTTTTTTTTCTTTTGGATGGAGTACCTCAGAAAGTATTAAGCTGAAGAGTTGAATCGGTCATGAAGCTGGTTTTATAAATAACCCTGATCCAAAAGAATTAAGAACACTACATCCTAGGTGATGGCAGCTAATGCCAGAGTTCCTAAGTACCTAATGGGGAAGTATTGGAGCATAAATAGAAGGGAAGGATCACTCATATGTGTACAGAATTTAAATAAAACTGTAATAGATTGTTTATAAATGGAAAAAAGTACAATATACATTTCAAAAAGTATCCTCATTCATAGTGCTGGAAATAGAAGCTTCGTCTGACCTTTGGAGCCAAATTGTTTTTCTCAGTCATGTCTATTGTTGTTATTTTTTTTTGAAAAGTATCTAAGAAAAGTGTCTAAACTATGTTTTAATGGAATGAGAAGACATTGCAAAGTTGTTTTCTCTACGGGCAAATCATTTTTGTGCAAGAGGGTAGCTAATTAACATTCTGATAAGACCTTACCTTAAGTGATTTGAGCAGGTTCTACTATGAATGTTGACTGCTTAGTGGTGGAAATCTCTATTTATAAAATCATGATTTGATGAAAAACCTAAAGTCTGAGCTAACTACAGAGATATATTCACAGGCAAATAAACTCAAACTGGTAGGACTTACTCAAAATTGGAAGTCAGTTTCTAGGACTCCTTTAAAAAAGGATTGTCTATAATGTGCAGCTCACTATAAATCAGATTCTTCTGGGCTTCTGTTTATCTGAGGATCTTTAGTGCTGACTATAGATGAGGTGTCTCACTATAACGTCTTTCACATTAATGGTAGGAAGGTTGGGACTGTATTTCCTCGCTGCTCCTTTTTCTGCCTAGTGGCTAATGTAGTGTTGGGTAAGTAGTCGTTGCTTAATTCATATTTATTAATGAATGAAGAAATAAAATCCATGCTTCTTGAAAGTATTTGTTTATTTTTTGTAATTTTTATGGTGTATTTAAGCATTAAAAAAAAATCAACTTCTTTTTTCATTTTTGCCCGAAAATACTTTATTTTGAATTGACTTCTGATTCCATATAATTTTGATTTCATCCTCTTATTTATGTTCCACTATATTAATACTTTGGTTACAAGTGACAGAAATCAAGTTCATACTAGCTTAAAGGGGAAAAAAGCAAGTTATTGGCTTATATAACTGGGTGGTCCAGAGGAGGAAACTGCCTCGGGCACAGTTGTGTCCAGGGAATCAATCTATGTTCTTAGGGTCTTCTCTCCTTGTAAATTTTGCATATGATTCTATTCGCCTCATTCTCTCTTTATTCAAATGAATGTCAGATGAAGGTAATTGCCCAAGATTTCAGGCTTACAAGGGCCTTACTTAGCGAGGCCATTGGAAAGGGAAAGCTGTTGTCTCTGGACATCAGGATACTGGGTCCCAGATGAGGACTCTGAGTGACTCAGTTGGGTCAAGCGCTCATTCCTATGACAATTATATTGTCCACATATTTGGACCAGCCTGAGTAACACGCCTACCCCCACGACAAGAGGTTGGGAGCAAGGTGGAGAGGGAGGAGGCGTCATGATTGATAGCCTCACCAGGACCACATAGAGTGGAGAACAGTTTCCCCAATACAAAGGAAGCACTGTTCATAGACACGTAAGGATGAAAAAGTGTTCTGGGTAGGAAAAAAAATCAATAGCTATTACAGTTCACTATATTGAAATACATTTATAAATATTTTGACATATATTCTAATAAGGCATTTCATGCCTTCTAAATTCCAATTAACTCAAGTATGCAAATAGAAAATTTTCTTTAAATTATTCTTTTTATGTACTGAAATTTTATAATCTTACCTTGACATCCATTGTCCAATGCTCTATTTGCATTTCATGGTAATTTTACTTAATGATTACATTATTCTTTTATTTTTCTTAACTTGCTTGGGATCATAGTTTAAAGAGATCAAATCCACTTTGAATAAATAATTACAAATTTGTGATATTTTGTGAGAAAACTAAACTGGTAGCGTTGGGTTACATGGCCAAAATTAAGTGCTAAATGTTGGTTTCTTAACATTAATCTGTTGGGCTACAAGAGCACATCATCTTTGGAGGCTCACCTGTTCTTGAAAGCAAATTCATTTGAGTAGAAGGACATTGAAAAGGAGGATAAAATGGTTAAGATTTATGACTAAATGTACTATTGATATAAATTATAATGGGTAAATGCATGATTTCTCAGTTATATCTGATGCCCCCCGCCATATAGTAATTCCTAATTTATTTGGAAGCATTTTTGGGATACCTAATGTGTTCAAGACACTTTTCTGGTGTTGGGTTACAAAGATGAGTATGGTACCCTTGACTTTTCTGAGCTCACAGTTTTTAGGCATATGTTTTTGATTATAAAATTAATAAAAGAACTGACAAAGGTTTTTTTTTTTTTGGTATTCTTCTTGCATAGGGAAATATTTATTTGCCATTTCGGAGTTTTGAAAAATCAAATAGGACAAATATAGTCTTAGAGTCCTTGACAAATCTATTTCATCTTTCAGTTAATAAAAGCAGAAAGTGGGCAAATAGGACTAATATGAAATAGTGTATGCGTCAGAATGAAAAACATGTTGTGACTCAAATTCTTTAGATTCTGAAACAAATAGTACATTTATTACTTTATCCCATAATTTCAGTGCACTTCTTATGGAAAGTCTATTTATCCTTTAAGAAAGCCTGAAGTAATTATCTTTGTGCTGACCAAAAGAAATGAAAAGAAAAGAAAAAAGAAAAACGTAGAGGCAGATAAACTTTTGTTTCAAATCACAATCCATTTTTGGCATATTTCAAGGTTGTAGTGAGAAAGGAAGATCTGCTAATGTGATTTGTCATGCAATTGTGAGATGTGGAGAAACTTAAATGTCATTTGAGTTTTTTGTTTCAAGATTTGTGATATGGGCATATTTTCACCAACAGTGTAATCAGAACTATTCCTCTGTTATGTTTGGAGCTGAAAAGAGTAAAAGGCAATGATTATAACTTACATTCTTCCCTAGATTTCTTAAAGTAAAAGTTTGTTTAGAAAGTTGTCACTTGTCCTTATACTGCTCACTTACTTGCAAAAGAAGAGAAAAATCCATATTTAGAAATGGGTCAGTGCAGAAGGCGCTGTATTGAGCAACTGGTATTTTGAAGCTCCAAGCGTGTTTTTAAAATGAACTCAACCAAAACACGTGATTGCAATAGTTTTTCATCGAAGTGTTACCTTTTAGAGAAAAATTTATTTGGTAGGGATGTTTGGTAGCCAGAGAGACAATAAAAATCACGTATCTGAATTTTGAAAGGTAAAGAGCAGACAAGAAAAGCTTCTGAGAAACCTCTTTCCAAATTGTTTTAGCTGCTTATTTTATGCACACGCATGGCTAATTTCTAAAGCTTCATTTTGTTGGGACCTTCCGAACTAATGCTGTTCAGTGATTTTTTTCCTTATGAGATTTGAACGTGGAATCTTACATATTTGGGATGAACTCCTGTAGTGCTTAAAGCTGCTCTATGAGTCAGAAAAAAAATGCTTGCTTTTTTAGACTTTATCATCCTTACTGATATTTTCTGACATGCCATGTGTCATGGAAATTAGCAGTTTTATCTGTGAAGGACACACCTAGCATGCATGTAAATTATTTGTAACATTCTATAGTAGGCGGTGTTCTGTACCCAAAGTCAGTCTTAGAAAATTATTCCTATGATGAATATTTTGAACTTTTAATAAAGTTTTAAAGATGTTGGAGATGTTTAGGTAGCATATTGAGCTTAAATGTAAGGAGATAATCTATTTTTGGGGAAAAATCCTTGTTATTGAGAATTGACCTTAAGAAATGAGATCACATAAGATATCACCTTACACCCATTAGAATGACAAAAATATCTAAAACTAATAGTAACAAACGTTGGAGAGGTTGTGGAGAAAAAGGAACCCTCATACACTGCTGGTGGGAATGCAAACTAGTGCAGCCACTATGGAAAACAGTATGGAGATTCCTCAAAAAATTAAAAATAGAACTACCATACGACCCAGCTATTCCACTACTGGGTATCTATCCAAAGAGCTTGAAGTCAGCAATCCCAAAAGTTCTATGCACCCCAATGTTCACTGCAGCATTATTTACAATAGCCAAGACATGGAAGCAACCTAAGTGCCTATCAACAGATGAATAGATAAAGAAGATGTGGTATATATATATACAATGGAATACTACTCAGCTGTAAAACAGAACAAAATCATCCCATTTGCAATAACATGGATGGACCTTGAGGGAATTATGTTAAGTGAAATAAGCCAGTTAGAGAAGGATAATCTCAGTATGACTCCACTCATATGAGGAATTTAAAAATGTGGACAAAGAGAACAGATAAGTGGCTACCAGGGGAAAGGTGGGGTGGGGGGTGGGCACAAAGGGTGAAGTGGTGCACCTACAACATGAATGACAAACATTAATGTACAACTGAAATTTCACAAGATTGTAACCTATCATTAACTCAATAAAAAAATAAAAAATAAAAAATAAAAGGAAGACAGAAAAAAAAATGAGATCACAAAGAAAACCATTCAATTGGATTCAGTATCCTTTTCCTCTTTTCACACGTGCTATCTGGAATTAGCCCCCCCTTTTCAAGAAGCTACAAATCTCACATTTGTGTTTCTTTTTGTGTTGTTTTTATTGTTTCTTTTTCTTTAAAAATTTTTTTCTGCATCTGGCTCAATGCCTTATAGGCGCCATTGATTACCAAAATTTGAACTATCTAAATAAGTTTTCCTGTCATTGTGTGTGACTGAAGTTGTGATTTTATTTATTCAAGTAGCTCCTCATTAGGTTCTGTGTTTTTCTATATGTTTACTGTTCAGTGTTATACACCCAATTTATCTGTCTTATTGTCAAAATGCTCATTCTTTTTATTAGAAAGTTTTACTTTTACTTTTCAATTAATTCAGTAAATGTTAATTGAGCAGCTGCTATTTATAACATTTGTGCTATATACTTTTATATTAGGTTGATTTTGAATATGTGGTATTATCATTCATTAAAAAAGTATTTACCTAGTTTCTTCTGGAATGGGCTCCATTCTATTTTCCAAATACATATCCTCCCCACTGTCATTTAAAAATTGGAAAAAAGAGGGATTTAAAAGTGTGTCTTAGCTTATATTAGTTGTAGGAAGTTTTTTTCTTTTTTAAGGTGGATGCTTTATTTTCAAATCATAAGGACTAGCTGTTTCTCTCAAATTCAGCATAAACTTCAAAGACATTGTAAGTCCTAAATCATATATTTTTTTATTGCGGTGTAATTAACATTTAACGTTATGTTAGTTTCAGGTGTACAACATAATGATTTGATATTTGTATATAATGATCACCACAATAAGTCTAGTTAATAAACATTCCTGTACATAGTTACAATTTTTTTTCTTGTGATGAGGACTTTCCTAAATAATATTTTGCCTTCGTCTCCTTATCTTGACCAATTCCATGCTAAATTTTATCTTGCATATATCCCAGCTACATCTCTCCACTAATTAATCCCATTTTATCTTAAATGCCAGAAGAAAAAGGCCATAGTTATATACATTGCTTGCATTTTTCAGGCCATAAAATAGCTTTTGCTACTTTTGGCATGTCCTATATTTGTTATAATAACGTGTCCATTATGTAAACGTGTTCAGGAATTTACAAGATCTCAATCAAAATACGGTTTCCTGTGTATCTTAAAATCTCCAGGAAAGAAGAAATTAAGTCAAGATTCTCACAAAACTCGTCCTTCCGATGCTATTTGTTTATTTCTGCTGTAGATGGTTCCTTGATAATACTGTCACTTTACCTGGTTTTTATTTAATAGTTATAGAGATCTGATTATAACCCTACAGACAAACCAGATAAGAAATCGCTTTCAACCAATGGGATTCTTGGAAGAGTTGTGTCTCTGACTTAGCTGTGGTTCTCACACTCCTACAAACCTTGCCAATTCTGGCTCCAGAGTGCATGTCTGCTACTTGTTACCTCGTATGCAAATCTGGCCTACAGTGAAATCCGGCAGTCTGACCACATGACAGTAGGTGTAGACTCGATCCAAACTAATGTGGAACATGCCTGGAGTGAGTATCCAGACTGAAACACCATTCTGATACTTCATTCAAGTTGGGCTTCAGAGAAGGGACAGCATAGTGGAATCTACTTTCATCTCCTGCCAAACATCTGTAATCTCAGAGAGGCCAGCAGGCGGTACATCAGAGCTGAGTCCTAAGGCTGCATCCGGTCTTATTGCTAACCAGAAACTAACCCAGAGGGAGGCATAAACAATCTTATCCTATTCTATCCCCATCCCTAGACAAATAGAGAAATTCCATGAAATTAGTGTTTGCAGTGTTACTGAACTATTGAGAGTATTCCGATGATCTGAACTGTACAAATAATACATCAAAATTGATACAACCAGTTGGAAGCAACAGAAAATAAGTAATTATAATTTGTAAGGGTGAATGCTATTGTTCCACTTGAAGTTTTATCCCAAACAACTTGGAAGACAGGAAATACTTGGATTTTGACCTTCTTACATTAATATATGGCAGGCTTTTTACCATACATATTAAAAGAGGCATTCAAGACAAAAACATTTCAAACAGGACAGGAAGTTTTGATAATGAGAGAGGACAATGACAGTTACAGAGACTAAATATATAAAACCATCTTTAGGCATTTAATTCACAGTTTGGGACAGCATGCTGGAAGGTAGAATTTTTACACAAAGTACCAGAATTTAGAATTCTATGTATTTTAACCTCTTTTCTATTATAGATTTTTACTGGCTTATAAATAAAGTCTTTGCAGATGGTCTTGTGTGTACCAACAGCTCCTCAGTCTAGACTTCTCCCTCCTGGGAGTTAACAACTTTATCTCCTACCCAACATGTGCCCTGTGGTTACAACTGCAGGTTAAAAAGTCTTTTTAAGACCCTGTGGTTCACCAACACAGGAAGGAAAAAAACTAAGAAAAAGGACAACGGAGGAACAGACTTCCCTCAGGCAGACATGCAGGCAGATGCCATTTTCCAATGTTGGCATCCCATTTTGGAGAACATTTTCCCTCATGCTGCTTGCATTTCTTGCTTTACTAATTTCTGCTCCCTGAATTTACATGTATCAGAATTTTCATGGCTTAAAAAAATCCTCTTGAGGCTATAATTCAATCTGGGTTGTTTGAAGGGTCATCAGTTCACATATTCACATTCATATATTAGTGTGAATGAGTCCATGAAATGAGAACAGCTACAGTGAAATGGAATATTTTGGGAGGTAGGGCAAACCTGGACAGTGATTGTGTTTAGAAAAGGAGTGTCTCTGTGTATCTAGCAATCCAGGTGTGACAATGAGTTGGGGAAGGACAAAGGCTAACTTATTCTATATCAAAAATTTGCCTGAAGTCAGCTCCACATTCAGAAGAAATAGAGAAAAACAAAACGAAACAAAAACCCCCAAACTTCTGCCTCCTGGCTCAGAATGTCCTTTCTGTTCCCAGGACTCAAGCAAGTTCTAGAGTTTTCAAACTATGAAATCTAAAAGACAGTGACATCATTACTTTTATGAAATAAAGTGTTTAAGATTGAAGAACATTAATTTTTCCAAAGAGTTTGACTTTAGTTTTCCAAGTGCTTCAAATGTCCCAAACCAGAGCTAAGACCTTTGGTAATCTTTTGTTCTAGTATGGCCGCTCTTGTCTTTTAGGTTCTGGATGATGCTGAGAAGTAAAAAGTACAGGCGTTTTATCTGCACAAAACAAATTTGAGATAGGAAGCAGTAATAAAGTAAGACAATAGAGAAAAAAATAAAAAGAGAGGGCTGTATGCATTTGGGTATCCTATATATTACCAATTCATAGGATGATCTAAAACTTTAATTTATGTAAAGTCAGTGGTATTGGAGATTTTAAAACAAACCTATAAAATCCCCAGCAAATAAAAGTAAAAGCTTAGTGACATACTTTTGAAGATAAGAAATTAACCAGGTTTTAGACTGTTTTTGATAGTATGAAAGGAGTCCAGGCATAACAGGCAGAGAACTTGCACTAGTGTGTTCCATACTCGCTTTTATAATGGTCGTACCGTCCATCACAACATGAAGGGTTGCAGTGCGCACTGGGCTCAATGAAACCTGGGGAGAGCTGGCTCTGCTCTTTAAAAACTAGTTGTTCTAGGGCAACTTTTAAAAATCTCTCTAAGCCCCAGTTTTATCATCTATAAAATGGGGATAAAAATAATATGTATTCGTAAGACTTGGGAGGATTAACTGAAGAAATTCAGATGAAGTACTTAGCACAGTTCCTAGAACATAATAAGTAGCCCCAAAATGGTAATCATTATGACCATTGTTAGAAATTCTTTTGAATTTTTAACAACTGATATTTGTACTAAATTTGGAAAGTTTGACTTTGTCATCCACATTAATATTTGAGGATTTAAAGGTAGGGATGAGGTAATAATGTACATAGTATCATTTATACATATTCCTGAATATTTAGTACTTTTTGAGTGAACAGATGCTTTTGAGTGAACAGATGCTTCAGAAATATACTTTTCATGGTGAGCATCAAGTGCTTTGCCAATTTATATGTATATAAATGGACTCTAAAATCTCAAACGATGCAATTTTGCATCTAGTGTGTGCATGACTTAAAGTGCCCTGGTTTTATTAATAGCATTTGGCTTGTCTTTAAATTTGGTCTATGGTGCTATTAGCTCTCTCTGATGTCAACTAAGGCCGACCTTTAGTGGAAACTATTTTCTCTTTCTATTGAGATATAATGAAGACAGATGGCAACACATATTTGAAGAAACATCCTTACAAGATCGTCTGTTGTACAAATGATGGAAGTGTAGAGTATGAAAGATAATGCATCAATTATCATAGATGGGACACCTGATCCAATGTTCAGTCAATCAATAACAGTATTTAATTTGGTAAAAATTAACTAGAGTGTTTAAAATATTTGTCCTGTCTGTCAGTTGTCATTTGGTGATGACAATTTTAATATAATAGACACATTTTGATACATTTGAACTTGTGCAATTACTTGGTGAGACTAGATATGAACTACTTTGTATTTATGGAACAAGTTTAAAAAAATTAACAAACATTAAATTATTTTGACTTCTAGTTGTTGTTTTCTTAATAGAGGAATATAGTAAACTCTAGATGGAAAAACCAAACTTAGAACAAATTTTATTTTCTGAAAATGCATAAAATTTCTTCTCTCTTCTCTCCCCACCAGATTCTCTCTCTCTTTGATTATTTTCTATTTGGAAATGAGTTTGGTGAACTTAGTCTCAAATTATGGGTTTCTAAATTTCCAACATACACATTTTATTGAAGGACTGGATGCTTTTTCACATAAATTAACTTTATTCTGCCTTATCTTAGTCGTAATATGATTGTTGATTTGCTTACTAGATAATTTTAATATCCTCATTAATTCATGCATTCAGTCTGTATTCCCTAGGCATTTATTGGTTCTACTGCATGTACTAAACAATGTGCTCATCTGAAAGGGTTGCACAGTACAATATAACCCTATTTCTATACTTAGTTTATCTTCTAATAGAGGAGGTGATTCATACACTCAAGTAATATAATATAAGGTCCAAAGAAATTTAAAAAATCAAAATAAACTTTAGAGAAGGGCAGGAAGTGTTCTAGGGGGAATTCAACTGGATTATATCAGATGGTGATGCCAATTTTATGACTAATAGTCTAAACTGCTTGCCTTTCAATGAATGTGTTACCTGAGTCACTTTTCCATTCAATAATATCATTTCTATAAAACTCATTTTATTAAAATCATAAAGTACAAGTATAAAAGTAATATGTGTATTCTTATTTATAAATGTGTATTATACAATTTACTGATAGATATAACCAACTTCTACTCTTCTTCATCTCTGCTTAATCTCAGACTTGAGTAGAACATAAATTGCTAAGTCATCTTGAACTTTTTCTTTAAAATCAAAAAACCTTAACAGGGAATAAAAAGGATCTGGTTTCAGAGAGGTAGACCATCAAGGGTCCTTGAAGCTGTTTATTCTCCAGTCTTAAGGAGAGCTCCATAAAGAGAATTGCTCATTTGATCTTGCTATTGGAACTATTATTTAAAAAATATTTTGACAGATTACATCAAATTAACAGAGGGGTTCAACATACACACATTTATCTTAAATATTATGCAATCTGATTTAATTATGGTCAACACTGATAGGAGGGGGAAAACCAATGTAATTTCAGAAATTCACAGAGCTCATTCTGGGATGCATATTTTTTGACATGGCCTTTGGAAAATCTATTTATAATTTTTTGATTTACTTTATTCTAAGGATTTTTAAAAAATGGTTTCTATTTCCAGTAGATTCAATATTTAAACCTCTCTCATACTTTTCCTTGGTGCTTGAAATGTTTTTCAGTAATGCTGATAGAAGTGTGGCTAAAATAAATAATAAAGAGATTGTAAACTGAAAGATGCAGTCAATCTCCTTAATAGGATCTGTTTTAAAATAAATTCCTTCAGAACTGCTGGCAGACAAAATAGATTTGGGAGCTTCGTGCTTTCCTTCCATTTTTGTGGCTCACTGTTCTCATTTTTATCTCAAATGGGCTGAAGCTAAAGCCCCTTTTGCTGTTAGTTAGAGCCTTTTTAGTTTCATATTCCTTTAGGAAAATTTTTCTGTTCTCTTTCCTTCATAGCTTTGTTATCTGAGTTATGTCAAAATATTTAAAGATGTTAGTGATTTGAGCTACTTGCCCTCCAAGAGGGCATATTAACCTTTGAGAGTGGTCTTCAATTCTTAATTGAACAGTGCTGCTCACTCCTCAGAGGAGAAAGTGTTGATGACAGGAGATAAAATAGCAAACCAAGAGATGTTTGGGTGCTGAAAGTTCTTTGGGTGACTATGGAATCTCTTTGGTCATTTCTGAGTTTAAATAGACCTTGTCTGGAATTTCTCAGTTATAAAATTTTATTATATTTGTTTCCTAATCACTAAAGCCTCAATGGCTATGTGAAAAGTGGATTCACTTGGAAATGATCTTAAAAAGAACAAATGATGTCCCTTTTTAGAGATGCATATTCAGCAACAAAAATTCCATGATTGGACCCAGCTGATTTTTAAAGTCTGACCATTTATATTTCCACTGTTGTTAAAGAAAGCAAATCATCGAGTCTTGCTGAGGCAGCATCCCACATAGAAGAACTAGAAGGACTTATAACTAGGATATACAACTACGTACTGGGGCTTTTGGGAGAAAAAAAATGAGGAGGATTGGCAACAGATGTTAGCTCAGGGCCAGTTTTTCTCACTAAAAAAAAAAAGAAAGCACGGAAAGCTTATTTCCTGCTCCAGTCCTTCCTTCCTGTTTTAGTTATGAGCAGGAGATGCTAGAAACTACTGTACATCATCCGTCTTCAACTTCTGTCAAGAAAGGAATGTTGTTTAGAGATCATCTGGAATTTGTCTGACTTTGATAATGTAGTGCAGAGCACTTCTAAAAATAAAGACAGGATTGTTGTGTCCATGAGGAGCAGCTTATTTCATCATTGTTGTTTTTCGCTTGTAGTCTTGTGCCTTGTATGGTGGTTTCTACTTCTCGGAACAAGCTAAGAAGAGCCATTCTGTTCCTGTGCTCTGGGAATGCTGGAGTCCAGAGTCTGTGTTTTTGAGAATAATGTTTGGCTCATACAAGGAGCTTGTGTTCTGGAAGTGTAATGTTTGATGCATATAAGGAGGATTAGCATCTGTGGGAATTGAGGCTGAGAAATCTAATAGAAATGCCACAGTCAAATAAAGAAGTGTTTATTTATTGATATTATATTGAACTTCTTAATAGAAAACATTAAATTAGCATAATTAAACAGGAAGTCTGATTTGCTGTCTTGTTTTTGCTTGATGGGGAAAGCCAGCATTGATTTTATGGCTATTAGGAAATTTTAGTTATCGTGTCCAAGGCTACCAGACTTTGAGGCAACACACTTTGTGCTTATCTGTATTTACTCTAATCAAATAAGGATTCCTACAGAACACAATCTTAGAATATATACTGAAAGACAACACAGAAATTTCCTAAGGGCTTGGTAGCTGTTTGTGTGAGAGTTAATAGATTTTCTCTGCCATCTATTGAAGTTAAAGGGAAGACTTCAAGATTATTAGTAGTCTTATAATTCACTTTATATGTTATAATTGGTCCTATATCTTGGTCTTTTGTTTTCCTTTTTAGATACTAGCTCAGTCATGCACTGAAATCCTGGAATTGAGGCCCTCAAGTGTCTGTGTCGGGGGTAAGTGGTTAGAATTTAAAAATATCATGTAAGAAATTGGTTTTTTTTCTTAGTTAAAATATATGATTTAAATCTCATGTTGGAAAGAGAATAGCAAAATTAACTTTTTTGGCATCTTTGTCTGTAAGAATTTTTAAATAATTCCTTGAAATATTTCTATTTTAAATTCAAATTTTTAAATTGGAGTGTTATTTTAAATAATGAACATATTGTGTGACAGGCTTTTAGAATCTTCTGTATATTTAGTTCATGTTTGAGACCTTTCCTATGACAAGTAACATAAAATATGACATTTTTTCTTTTATCTGATTATACAGTCGTATATTTGTAGCCTTTGCGCCCCATGCTTTGATGACCTGGCCAAAGTACAGTATCGAGCAGCTCGGGGCACGTGAGGAAGTGACTCATGGGTGGAAGGCAGGAAAGAAAGCAGATGGTTTCATCAGCTGGTGCTAAGAACTGACTCAGGTTTTAGCACTTGCACTCCATTCTGACCTAGAGAGTGTGATTCTCTCTGACCTGTTCGATTTCTTCTTCAAGTCTGACCTGGAGTTCATTTTAACCTAACTTTACTTGAAAAGAAAAATTACTGGGTCTGGTGGAGGAGGAAATGTGCTGTGTAATTTACCACGGAGCTTCCCAACTGCTGGACTTGGTACTAAGTTCTGCATCTTTTAGTCTCCCTAACTAGTGATTATTGAGATGCTTAAGAGGAGTAATTCATTCAGACATTCCAGAGCAGGACGGGGTTCTTTGTATTTGTAATTTTACCTAATCCTTATAACAACACTATTTGACAGTTTTATAATCCCTGCTTCACAGGTGGGGAAACTGAGGCAGAGACAGGTTCAGTACTTGCTATTAATAATTGTCCTATGAGACTCTTGTCTGTCTGACTCTAAAGCCCATACGTGTTTTTACTGAGCCACATTTTAAGTTTTATCTGCACCTTATATTAACTTAAAAGCAAAATTTCTTTCATAACACACTTAATCGAGAATGGCATGGCGGTATTTTCTTCCCCAATTAATTACTATATATGTGTTAGATTATGTTAGATAGGAGGTGTTTGAAAAGAATGAGAGTTAATCACTGTTAAAATAGTTAACATACCATCTTGTAGCTAAGCAGCAAACATTTAGTTGTCAATCAAGATATTTGATCAGTTAACTTTTCTTCTTGCATATTGTTTCGCTCTCTAACACTTAGTGATTGCTCTTCCTATATATATATTGTATAGAATACAATAAATTAAGTCAACCTCTTTTAGTGACTGGCCATAGATTATTAGTAGTCCAAAATGCGTAACCTCTGATGAGTTGTAAGTTTGCATGCAACAGAAAATGAAACTGAGATTAGCAATGCGAAGCAGCTGTTAAAGAAGAACTCTGTGTGGGTGTCGTAGATTAAAGAAAATACAACACCTGACTGTTCAAGAACCAAAGAACACAAATAATTCATTTTAGTTACATTCTCATACCTCAATACCTTCGAGCAGAAAAAAACGAAGAGCTTTCTTCCCTGCTGCTATTTTCCTAAGGATAGAATTTGGGGACGTTTGTATGGTATCTGTCTGGGAATGACACTTATGCCTCAATTCTAATATCTTGGTCACTATCGGAAAACACTTTGTTTAAAACATAAAACAGTGCTTCCCTACGTGGCAGTGAATGCGATCTCCACTGTCTTTCTCTGGAGGGTCTAAGAAAGCAAGTAGATTTGGAAATAGAGCCCTGTCTTCATTATTATTAGTTGGCTGAATAGTATGAAGAAATTCATTCCATGCACCTTGATACTTTCAAGTGATGTCCTTTTTTTCTGTAAACAGTGATTAAAATGTTTATTTTTCCTTTTACTTCTAGAGGAATTTCAAATTGTTTTGAATGGAAGAGGATTCAACTTGGGCAGTCGGAATGGCAGTGTCCTCTGTACTTACACTGTGAATGAAACCTACACGAAGAGTAGGTTCCCCACCATCTCAGTGTTGCTTTCATATCTGCACAGTGTGTCAGCATCAAGTGTTTCCCTCTTTTTCCTGACTGAAACCAACTCTGCTATAGTTTTTAATCAAAGAGGAAAGAAATGAAGTCCAATGATAATACAAATAGTAGTAGTAATTATTTACTAGTTATTTAACGATGGCAACATTTGTTCATAACTTAAATGCTGGACCCTATCCTAAGAAGCCTCATTATACAGATGATAGTCTTGTGGCTGAAAGAGTCAGATAATTTGCCTGTGGTGACAGCTACTAATGGGCGGAGCTGAGAGTTGAACCCAGTTTTCCTGAGCACACTCTGTGGATTCCATCAAATGCCCGATTTAATTGTCTCTTTCTCCAGATTTATTTCTTGCCACTCTTGCCTGAAATCTAACAATCTTGGACTACTCTACTACTTTTTGCCTGATTTTATTGTCACTTGTTTTCTTTATCTGATTTCCCAATAATGTGTCAGTCAGTTGCTTGAAGACAGGCTTTTTGCCCTATAGATATTTTATATCTCCAATGCCCACTCAGCACAGTGTTCGTTGATAATTCTCATATTTGTGGGATTAGGTTTTATTTTACCTAGCTTGACTTCCACAAAAGCAGATGAATATGTTTTTATCTTCATTCTGAGAAAAGTCCTTTTGAATGGATCTTAGTAGTCTGAGCATTTTGGGTCTCATGAAAACATTATTTTCTCATTAACGATTATATTCTTTTATATTATAAGGCAGATGCTATGACTCTGTGAACTCTGGTAGAATTATTTTTTCAGAGGTTCATCTACAATTTTGCTATTTATCTGATGGTAGTAGACACTCCAATTAACACGGCTTTGGCAACATACACAGTGACTGTTCAATATGTGTTTGTTGAATTAAAGTGGTGAGGATCTCAGCATGGTAAATGTCATAATTAATTCGTCTCTTTCCTATTAAGAATATCATTTTGGTAAGGCAAGACAATAATATGCAAAAAACTCTCTTCATAGTACGTTCCACAGTTGAAGAGGACAAAATAATTTTATTTTTATTCGGTAATCATCTGTATCTAAGTGTTACCTTTATCTAACTCCTTTCAATTACATATTTGAGTTGATTATAATATAAACATATTTTATACTTAGCTACATAAGATTAAATTTTTTAAAGTAAATCCTCAAACAAATAACTTGAGTCAGTTTGTATTGTCATCATTCACATTTTAGGATTATCCATCTGATTGCATAACATTTCTGAGTATTTATAGTCTGCATCATTTTTCTCATGTATTAGTAAAATTACAAAGGCAAATTAAGCATTAAGCTTTATAAATAAATACATTTTATAAATTGTAGACAATTATTTTATTAAACTCTTGAAATAAATTCATTCTCCTTTGGACATTCATCTTCTTTTCTCCATCGTTTTTAAATTCTACTTAAAAAATATATATAGGTCATTTGTCCCTAAAAATCTAAGATATTTGCAAAATTGAAGGGGGAAAAATGATAATTTTATAGTATCTACAAATGTATGTGAATTTGGTCTAAGTCAAAAAAATCATAATTTATAATTTAACAATACTATACATGAATGAGGCATATAATCTCTTTCTATTTTTCATTCTCTTTTCCTTCTCCTCTTTCTTTAGATGAGTATCTTTTTAGTTTTTCACGCTAATATATGCAGTGTTCCACACTTGAAACTCTGAGTGCCTCATCCTCTTCATACTATTAGTGAAACTGTGTGAGATACATAAAACCCTTTATTAATTCAATGACATTTTATTTTCTAGGTGTACAGCCAGTAAGTGTGGAGCTTAATTCTATGCTTTGTCCTGCACCTACCCTGAATAAAGCTGGAGAGTAAGTATTTCATTAAAAACATTTTTAGAACTTTTTTAGCTACAAATTATTAGGAAATGGTGACAAATGTACATTAGTTTTATTGTATTTTTTTTGATATACAGATTGAATATGAATTAGTAAGCACCAGGCAAACCACTCTGCTTAGTACTTTAACTATACGCCTAGTAGTTGAAATGGTAAAGACTATTTGTCTTGTTTCTTAAATATTGATTAAAAGTCTCTGTAAATATTTATCTGGATGGCTTTGAGAACTATTGTTAGAACCTTTAAATAATCAGAGCCACAGCCATTATTTAGTACTGAATTTACACATGCACAAACACACACACGTGCACATGAGTTCCAAAGTGAGCTTTTGACTAATTACTACAGTATTTAAATATTGAGATTAAAGAGCAAAAGGAACATGCTCAATAAGGCACATGTTAGACTAGGAAATATTTGTGCTTTAATTTGTGTCCCAGTCCGTTAACGTCTATAGTCTCATGTTCTTTGGTGTGGCAGTAAACCATAATGATAGATGGTTAAAATAAGGGATATTTAGTTTGGAAAAAGGGCTTTTATTTGAATTACCTATACACAAATAATTTCACTAGTAATTTAGTATTTCCATTTGTGACGTTTTCCCCTTCCCTCTCTATTATGAAGGAAGTGATTGCAAACAGTTCAAATGTTCTCTCGCCTAGTAGTAGTGGATGCAATATGTTTAGGATAATGAACAGGATACAGTTTTCTAAAATCACCTTATACTGATTTTGCACCTAGAGCAGAGAAAAGTAAAATATATAAGGCCTCAATCCAAAGTCTGGATTAGTGTTCAGAGAATGAAGATTCTATTTTCCTTCACAGAACCCAAGGGAATCGTTTTAGTAGTTTGAAGTTGACTTGAGCACTTAACTTTTGTGGATGCTTAAATATTCAAGATCTCTATTGGGTATCACTTGTGGTCATCTAAGTAAATTGGAGCAGTCTCAGCTTTCTATTTTAAATTGATTGAAAGAACTGCATAATATAACATAAATGCAAGACTATCAGAATCTTTTTTCTTTCTATGAAAAAGTATTCATTTTCTGTGTCATGTTTTAATCTAGTGTTATTGACAACATGCTTATGGCTAAATTAGACTGGCCTTGGAATTTGAGGCAGGTCCATTTTGCATGGAGCCATCTTAACCCCAAGTGACAGTGGGACTCAAAGGTTTTCTGAGTAATCATGTCTTGTACAGTTATGCACTGCATAATGACATTTTGGTCAACAACGGACCACATATAAGAGTGTGGTCCCATATGATTAGTGCCATATAGCCTATGTGTGTAGTAGGCTACACCATCTAAGTTTGTGTAAGTGCACTCTATAATGTTCACACAACGATGAAATTGCCTAACGATGCATTTCTCAGAACATATCCCCGTTGTTCAGTGACACACGACTATATTAGTAAGGATAAATCCATTGACTTGAAGTTCAGTCCTATTTTATCAAATCTATAATTCCATATTGATTCTCCTGGTTGTTCCCCTTAGTCTGCTCCCAGAGCTGTCCTCTCTGTCTTAGTCATTGGCGGCTCCATCCTTTTTCTTGTTCAGGTCAAAAATCTTTGAGTCATTATTGATTTCTCTTATATGCAGTCCATCAGCAAATATTCTCAGTTCTAAACTCAAAATATGTTTAGAATCCATTCCTTCCTCATCGCCTCCACTGATACCAGACTAGACCAAGCTACTGTCATCTCTTGCTTGGTTTATTAGCCTCTCAACTGGTCTTTCTGCTTCTGTCCTTGGCAGGAGTGATCCTGTTAAACAGATCTGTTTATGCCACCCCTCCACTTAAAATCCTCGATAATGTGTTTCCCATTCCAATGAGAGTGAAAGTCTAATCATTGCAGTGTTCTACAAGGTTCTACAAGATCTGGCCCCTTACTGCGTCTCAGACTCCATCTTCTTTTTGCCCCTTCTGTTATGGCCTCACACTGGCCTCTTTGCTGTTACTTAACTCATCAACTTCCTCCTACATCAGCACTTTTACACATGTTGTTCCCACTGCTTTAACTGCTCTTCCCCTTATGGCTCACTCTCTCACCTTCTCAAGTCTTGTTCAAATGCCACCCTCTCAGTCATCCTATTTAATCATACAATCCTTCCTTTCCCTTGAGGTTGGCATTCTCTATTCCTTTTTCATGTTTTATTTTTATTCTGAAGCATTTATTTGTTTGCTGTTGTGTCTCCTTCCTGCTAGGATGAATCTTGTTTGTCTTGTTTCTTGTTGTATCTCTAGCACCTAACACAATGCCCAATACATAGTAGATTCGTTAAATGTTAGATGAAAGGAGGAATACATTTTTTTCAAGTGTTTTGTTTTACTAGTTATATAAAGAGCTAAAAGAATGCATTGGATTCCTGGGGGGCAGGGATCTATATCAGATAGGAGAAAAATTATCGGAATCCTATTTTGGGGGCATGCCATTTAAGAAAGCAGAAAACTGTCTTGCCTTTTAACAGCAGTGACTAATTAAGGAAGACAGTTAACTTTCTTCTCCAAAGTGGTTATAAAATGCAATATTCCTGTTCTATCCCAGACACTGAATTTGTTTTCTCTAGAATTTGCCTTTGGGCACATTCTTCTTTTGAAGAGACTACCATTGAGACTGCTGATATTCTTTAGTGATTTGTAGATGGGCTAAATACTCAGGAGATGCGATTTTTAAAAATCATATAAGGCATAATAGCTAGCAGACAGGAGAAGTCATCATTTGTTTGGTTTTGACAGTGATGTTTTACCTACAAGCAAACTGAGAATATTTTGGGAAGATCTGTCTAAAATAATTACTTTTGCTTTCCTTTTTTTTCTTGTATCAAGTACATGATGCCACTGAGACAAAAGTTGAGAAGATTTTATTTGTTAATGTATTGGGTATTTGGGGACATCATTATTTGTTCTACTAAGTATGTTGCAAGTAATTTGGACCTTTCTTTTGCCTTGAATTTTCTTCAGATGCTTTTGTAGGTGATGAGCTCTCGTATGAGACTGGATTAAAATCAACACAACTGAAACAGTTTAGCCTTGTAAGGTGACTGATGCTTAATATGTTTGCCTAATTAGCTTTTGGCTAAGGATTCAAACCCATTAAGTAGCTAGTTAGTCTATGTTTCAAATAAACACATCTGGCCCAATAATGAATGAAGGTTTTTCCTGTGTGAGGGTGACAGATGTGGTGATGGTTCCCCCTGTTCTCTCGCTTAAATAATTAACAACATGATGGTGAAGTAACTCTAGACAGACAGCCTCAAAGCCAGATGCAGAGTCTCAGAGCTGGATCCATGGACATGTGCCTCATCTCATTAGCCTGATCTATCAGTTCCTTTCTCCTCTTTATGTTACTTCCTGAATTACATTTTGTTTGAAGATTGTTCTTTTAAAAACCTAGGGCTTGAGAATTTGGGTTTGGAAGAGAGTTAACATGAGGATGTTTACTTAGAGATGGGGACTAAGAATGTAGCAGAGTAGCTAGGATGTAGGTTTGCATGTGGAAATTGACATCATGGAGTAAACCACACTTAAAGCCATCTGGGCAAGTCTCATCCAGGTATAGCATTGTTTAGCGTTGTTAGAATGGGTCTTTGTAGTACTTTCTCTGAGAGAGATCTCTATTTATTAAATTTCTTTATTTGATATAGCTTTTTAGACTAAGATGAACAAATTCATAGTATTTAAACAGAAAGAATGTAGAAGCAGTAGTATGAGGTTGTTCTTTTCTATTTCTTTCATTGGACACAGTTTAATTTTAAAATGTCATATGATTAAACAAATTGTGTTACCACGAAAAATCTGTCGATTGTTAGGGAGTTTATTTCTGCCAGCGGTTTATTTGTCTTAATGAACACCCAAAATGTCTTAGGTTTGAATAGGAAGGACTCTGTGAAGTTCTTTGAATCCTTCCCATTCCAGGGTAATCGCATCATGGTGTCAAGTGCGGGTGTCACCAGTACTTGCTGTATGGGCTTATTCTCTGACCCTCGTTTAGTGAGACATCAACAATAGCACAGCTGCTCTGCAATAGTTGAGATCTCAAACCTGTAATTTGGCAAGAAGAACAGAGCAAATTGGGTAAATATACATAAACACATTGTGAAGAAAGAAAAACAGAACAGAATGAACCAGAGCCTTATCCTACAGCTTGTTTGATAGAGATGATTTAAGGAGGCATATGGTATAGTTAAATGTGCTTTCAAAAACATTGGCCAGAATCTTCTGGCAAATATGAAATAAATATCTAAATCAGATGAAACTGATAGTATTAGTTCTCTTAAAAGGCAGTGCGGGAAGACACTTGACAGAGTGTTTTGAGTACGAAGTGGTGGGACATCAGTGTGTGTGGAAAATTGTAAGCATCTGATACTGAGGAATCATTGAGATGCATGGTGTGGCAGACTTGGGGTTAGAGGCTGACTTGGTAATAGAATCTTTTTATTTTCCTCAACATTGTTATTTTTTCAATATAATCCATTTTGCCTGGAACAAAATTGATTAATTCCATTTCTCTTTCTTGATTGGACAAATTCTGCCTTTAGCACAGCTTCTCACATGAACACTTCTTTTCAAAAATATGCCTGTGTATGTTTGTCTATGTGTATCTATACAACCCCTAATTCCATGATTTTAGTAGCAGGTGACGCAACCACATTTATTCTTTCTTCCTTTCCTTATGAGGAATGAAATGATTTATTTATTTTTTTTATCATGGATACCAGGACATTAGTTATGTCTTTATTTTGAATGTAAACATTGGAATCTTGGTGAGATGAGTTAAGGCTAGGGACACTATCTGTTTCCCTGTTTCTCTACACCTTTCCCTTCAATGGTGGAACATTTATCTTTTCTTTCATATGGTGCGTTGTTTTCTGATTATACCGATCAATGTGATAAATTCACTGAACTGCATTGCATCTCCATCCTAAGTACTATATTCAGTTCTGGAAATTGTCTTTTAAGAGAAGCAACAATGAATTCAAACACATCTAGAGATGGCCAACAAGATGTTGCTAAGTATGGAAATGTTAAACAGGATGCAATTTAAAATACTGACAAAGGTATGATTCAGGTGTGATACATCAGGTCTCTTCAAACATCACTGCTGTCTTGTGAAAGATTTGACTTATTCTTTATTGAATATTACATGTACTTATATATACTTACACATACATATATAATATATACTTATACATAACACTGTATATTATATATAGGTCTATATATACTTATTGTTTATTGAATATTCTTTATTGAATATTATCCTTTATTGACTCATTCTCCAAGGAGAAAGAAAGAAGGGATAGTAAAGGGAGGCACAATTTAGCTCAGTATAAGGAATATCTGCTTAGCAATTAGAATTATTTAGGGAATGTTTTGGTAACTAAAAGTGTTCAAAGAGGACAGCTATATGATGAGATTGAGGATGCCCTTAAATATGTGTTTAAATCATCTTATATATCTGCTTCTAAATTTTATGCTGTCAAAATTTTTACTATCACCAAGACATTTGACATTTTTGGGTGAAAGACACTAAAAATTGAGTGATTATTTCCAAGTGTCTTTTTAGTATTTTATTAAAATATGCAATGAAGTTAAAAAGAGGTTCTTTTTGGTGTAATACTGAAAACATTTACAATACAACTTTAAGTGTGATGTCTAGTACATTTCTGAATATAGCTTTTTTTTAAATTATGAAATCTAGCAAACTTCCTGACTACAATGTTTGTTTTGGTTATGCACATATATTGAGATAACTCAAAGAAATTATTTTATTCAAGAATCCTTTAACTACTTTGAAGAAAACATCATTAGACAAAAGGTTAATTGACATATATACTCATAAGTAGAAGTGGAATCTTTAAACTATTCACAAATATGAAACCTTAATTTTCGACTCGTAATCTTTATAATGCATAAAGCTAACTTTTAAAAAGCTCCACACAGTATTAAATAGTAGCACTTTATTTGAAAATCTTAAGTCACCATAATTTTAATAACTTTTTGAGTAGTTGCCAGTTTAATTTTCAGTATGTGCAAATTGGAAGTAAATTATTTATTACTTCCAGCAAATGTCTTTCACAATTTTATTTAATTTTTTCGTCTTTTTTTAATGGATCATAAAATGGCAATCTTTTACTGGATATGCATAAAGTCAGTAGCAAATGAATACTTTGCAGTAGGTTACTGTGGATTGAAATGTCAATCATATTTCATGGACTATGAAATTTCTCAGATCGGAGTAGCTCTGACATATGGCACTGAGCTATTCTCCTATTTTGGAACTGTCATACTTCTTTCAACATTAAATAATAGCAGTGTGACCATTAGGACTTACTGAATTTTATTTACTTCATTATATGACACAATACTATTTAACAATTTCTCATGTGGAATGAATTTAGTTTTATCACTGTTAATCAAGTACCAAGTGACATTAAAATGCACTTCAAACATCCTTTTGTTATGTTATATTGTTTAGGTTTCTTCTATCCTTCTACTTTGGAAAAAATTTTCGAAGGATGGAGCAAAGAGTATTTTAAGATATTTATAAGCAATTCTAAACAATGTAGAACCAATTTATAGAAAAGGAAATTGAAAGAGTTGTCAGTTCTCAGCCTAATCTTCCCTGACTGCCCTGCACGATCTGCACTATGGGCCAGTCTTGTCTCAGAAGGTCCTTGTCTTTCATGACTTCATATTCTCACCTCCCTGGCTGTTTCTTTTCAGAGGTCACCTCAGGCTCCTCTTCTTCCTACAGTCCCTTAACTCGATTTTCATCATGGTTGGATTTCTGACTCATGAACACATCTTCTTTAAGGCTTTCTTTTCTTGCTGATGAGCTTCAAATCCCCGGACAAGATCTTTTCTTTAGCTCTAAACACACTATCCAAATGTCTACCAACTCACTAGGATTTCCCATAGGAACCTTAAACTTGAAGTTCCCAAATTAAACTCATGTACTTCTGTTCAAACCTGCTTCTTCGATGTTTCCCATGTAAGATTACCCACCTATCTGTGCAAGACAGAAACTTTGAAGTCATCTTTAACTCTTCCTTCTCTCTCACCTCCTACATCCAATAAATGTCCAAGTCCTTTTTATTCTAATTCCTTAATATCTCTCAATTTTCATTTTCACACTACTCTTATTGTCACTATTTAATTCAATTCTACTTTGGTTCTTATTTGAAAGACACTAAGACATTCTTGACTGGTCTTTCTACTGTAGACACTTACTGTTCCAACCCATGTTCTACACTATAAGAAGGGTGGTATCTGTAAAACACATTTCTGATCATGTTTCTACCTAGCTTAAAAACTCTTAAGATTAATTCCAGATATCTAAAGATGGCATCCTGGGTTCCTCACGATCCTTTCCCCACTCTCTTTTTTAGCCTCAAGCCATATATTTCTTACTTTCACACTCTGTGTTGCTGCTGTATTGAATGGTTTTAGTTCCTTGACTGTTCTGTGCCTATCTTTCCTTTCAGCCTGTCAAATAGTGCTCCATCTTCTTGGATCCCTTTCTAATCGCTTTTCCTAACTCCTGGTCATTCTTTAGGATTCATCTTAGAGCTGACTTCCTGTAGGAAACTTTTGTTGATGGCCCCATGGCAAGGCTGAGTCAGTTGTGTCTCCCACATGGTCCTCTAGTACTCCTGTGCTTATACCTATTTTAGTTAATATCACACTCTATTGTAGCTGTTTGTTTATGTGGCTTCCTTTCAATTGTATTGTAATGCTTTGTTTTATTTGTTATTGCAGCCCTGTTAACAAGCACAGCCTAGCTTGGCCTCTTGTAGGCAATTTATAAATATTTGTTTAATTAACTAGCGATAGAATGATTGACTGATTGAGTGAACCTATTGGCAAACATTCATAAATCAATTTGGGGTGCAGTTTTAGGTTTTAGGTTTAAGCACACAGCTCAACATAGCTATAATGTTGGGTTTCATCAAGATAATATTTTGTAACAGGAAGGAAATAGCATTGAAAAAATTTTTTACACAAACTTGCATGATATTAAATACTAGGCATCTTTGGAACAATTTAGTTCTCTATATTCTTAAATGGCAGTAAGTAGAATACAAATTCTTTAAATTAAATAAAGTGTTAGGTAATTATGTCATTGCTGCTATACATTTGTCTGTACTATCTCTGTTATTTTTTTACTTGGCTCTAAAAGTTTTATATAAAAGTACCTTGATATTCTGAATAATCTGTTAGACAGATAGGTGCTACAACAATTTATAGAGTACCTGCTACGTTTCAGGCACTGTAGGATGTTTATACATTATTTTATCAAGTTCTCCTCCCCAAAACAACTCTGAAATAGGTACAGTTATCCTCACTTTACAGATTGAGGAATGCAAGATTGAGAATGTAGTGACCAGGTCAAACCCAAAACTCTTAATTCCCCAACATATGGGCTGAATCTATCTCCTTTTTCGATTTTATTTGATTCTTGGGACAAATAAACATGGACTGTCCCCTCATCTCTCACTTATGTGTAGAATTCAGTAAAAATAACATGGCTTTAATACATTTTTGTCCATAATAAAGTCTCTATAACTGAGGGTATGGGTTCAACTGTCATAAATATACTAACCAGAAGTAGAAATTATATAGCAATAGGAAAGAGAAATCCATAGAAGCTAGCAGAAGTGACATAAAATATGACAGGAACGATTAAATACATCTACTGAAGTCTTGGGGCAAAGAAAAAGAAAGTTATTTGAGTTTGGGTTACAGGGTGAGATGACTTTATCAATCTATATGCCAGCAAGGGAGTGGCATAGCTTTGGACAAAGGTATCAGCTCATAAAAGTGCCAATATTGTATCAATAATTACCAAAAGTATTTTTCTGAAGAAACAACACAATTTAAAAGAAGTAACTTTTAGAGTGTGTTTTTCATGTTTGCAACACTTCTGAAAAATTTTCCCAGCACAAATAAATATCTTAGCATATAGCGAATGCCATTATAGCTAACCATGAGAAATATGTGAATATAGTAAAAAACTAGAGGAGTGATACTAAGTTCTTACCAATGAAAGACATTTAAATATAAGACCCTAAAATATTTATTGAGGATTAAGGTAGGATGCAATAGAAGTGAAATCACTTTGACTACAGAGTCAGAGAAGTACAACATCTGGGCAAGTTACCCTTGTAGGCTTCAGTTTCCTTATTTGGAAAGTGGAGATAATGCTACTGCCTATCTCAGTGGGTTGTTGTGAGAATTAAATAAGATGAGTGTTATGTGTCTGGCTCCGAGTAAGGAATCGATAAATGCCATCAATATTAGTACAGCAGTTGATGGTAATGTTTTGATTGACTACTGTGCTCTCAGGAAGGTGAAGATTATATTGTTTCAATTGAGTCCATGTTCCAAAAGAATCATCAGGTGGCTTTCCATGACTGGAAACTTAACTCAGTTTTATTTGACATCAGCCACATTACACTCCACTGAGATTTTGGGGATAATATGCAGTTATTTTGGTTGCCTACAAGATCTCATCAGCGCGCATTTCTACTGTAGGAGAGTGAACTTTGTTGTAAAATGTGTCTTCTCTTCTTATTCCATGTGAATAAGCATTAAAAGTTTTGAGTGTTTCCTTCATTAAGTAGAGAACTGGTTTATTTCTGGTGAATTCTTAGTCCCAGATTATAAATAGCTTTGGTCAATATCTACTGATCCCTTAAAAGTCGAATCAATAAGATTTCCTGCAGCAATCCTACATTATTGTGAATCAAATAATCTTCCCCCAAACTAAAACCATGCCTACTATGTCATATGCTTTCTGGTACATGCTTTGAAGTAAAGGAATTAGGAACTAGGAAAGGTTTTTTTTGGATTCAGCTATGCTTAGTCTTCAAAACAAAACACAACAAGGCACTCAGTTTTGCAGAATAAGCAATTAGGTTTAAATTTGCTTTCTGAAATAAGCTACTTGGCATTCTGTGTTGGAATAGTTCAGAAGTTCAGTTACATTGATATAAACACCCAAAGTTCTCATTTTTTTCTGGATTTAGCTAAACTTCTTTTTTTGTAAACAAAATGTTTTGAAGGGAATATTTTACAATCTTTGGTATTGGGAAATATTTTTAATAGGACTATTCCTGAATTTTGAAGAAGAGTTTAGCTAGAAGTTTGCTGGTAGTATCTTTCCTGGTGGCTCTATTTCTGTTCAAATCTAACCTAAATATCCTTCTGAGAAAAGAAACACATTAAGGACTTTCATTTCATCAAGCCTCTGTGGTATGATGGAAAGGGTTCAAAATTTGTTAGAATCCTAACTTTACCACTTTGGGCAAGGTAATTAACATTCTGGGCCTTAGGTACCCGATCTGTAAAACTGTGAAACTACTTACTTTAAGGGTTATTGTAAGGATTAAGTGAGATAATGTCCATAAAATGCCTAGGACAGCACCTGGCACATAGCAGGGACTAAGTATTTCCCATCTCTCCTCTCTGGCCTCATTATTGTAAATTTTACCAGTGGCTTGAGATTGCTTCTGTTTTAAAATCCCACGTCTCCATAACTAATAATATTTGGCATTCAATTCAAGGCATGAAGAAGAAATCTTCTAAATATAACAAAATTCTACTAATTCAGAGTATTTAAGGCAAAATTTTTGGATATTAATTCTAGGACTTTAGAATATTTTATGAGAATTGGAGCATGGTATCATGTAGAAGTCAGATCAGCAAACTGTTACTTCCTACTTTTGCTTTAATGAATGGATAGCTTTGATTTGTTGGCATGCTGATTATTATATGATAATATACTTTGTAAATTCTTTTGAAAAAGAGCTATTTCCTTAATACTTTAAAATCTCTTTGTCATTTTTTCCCATTGATATCTTGTTAGAGCTGTTAAAAAAAAATTACCGACTGCTGGCTGACTGATCCTAAATAATAAATTACTAGAAACTGAATAATTGTTTTATAATTTGAAATCATCTTTTCAAAATGTAAGCTGTATTTTAACTGATATTTCTTAGCCATGAACAAAAATTACCCTCTCTTTTTTCTACCTTTCCCAGGACATTTTAATATCATGGGATATTAAGTATATTAAATATATTAAATATATCCTGGGAACAGTTACAACAAATACCTACAAATAAATCATTCGTTCTTTTCCTTTAGTTTTTCTGTCTTTCATTATCACTTTCTCTATATTTTTTCTGTGAATGGTTTATTGTTTCCAATTTTATATTCTTAAACAATGATCTTGTGATGATGGTAATGTCTAGAGACAGGGAAAATAAGCTAAATGGGATCTAAGGATTTTTTTCCCCCTTTTTGGGTTTTTGTGAAACTGAAACAACCTAACCATTTCTCTAGATTAAGGATTTTTTTTTTCTAATTTATTTAAACTAAAACAACAACAACAAGAATTTCCCAATGTTTCTATTTACCTTAATGCTTCTTTTAGAAACAATTAGATCACTTAAGGAATTTGCCTCTGGCTACTGAGTAAGGACTGGAATTCAGGAAAAAGCTAGGATAACTGATCAAAAGCTTTGATTTTTTAAGTAGATTTCTAGTTGGTTTTGAATTATGTAAGGAAATAAAAATCTCCTACAATACTCTAGTTTTTATTTTTAATGATTGTTTCTTCATTTTCTTTCAGAACTCTTGATGTATCAGTGAGCTTTAACGGAGGAAAATCTGTCATCTCGAGTTCATTGATAGTCACAGCCACAGAATGCGTAAGTGAAAAGTTTGCATAAAGTTATCTTTTAAAAATAATTCTATCCAGAAATAGTTTATGGAACCTCAGTGTTGTTGCATACTACAATAAAGAAGGTATAAACAATCACACTGAGACCATTACAAGGAAAGATTTGTATAAAATTTATTTTAGGTTGTTTTGTTTTTTCCTTACCCTCCTTTAAAAGGAATTTTAAGACAGTATATATCTTATTTTGATATTTATAAAATTCAAAAGTCATATTTAAGATCAAAATAAGGTAGAGGAATGATTTCCAAATGAAGCATTTTTTTCTTAAACCATTAAACATGTAAATAGAATAATTTTTTTTCTGTTATGAAGGCTGCATTATAGTATCTAAGACATTTATCATATTTTTGAAATTATTAGTGCATCTTAATGAGTGAGCTTATTAATTTGTCCATTTTACTGTCCTTGTTTTCTCATAAGAGTATGGAATTTGATTTTTATAGCTTGATAATATCTTAGTTTGAAACTATATTTTACTTGAGATGATTGATTTGCATTACCTAAGATGCAATATTTTGAAATATAAATTCCATTGATAAGACAGCATTTTCCTTATTTTGGAGGGTTTATGGAAAGTTGTGATATTAGATTGTTGAACATGAAAACAGAAAGAAATAAAAGAGACTGATCACATGGCTATTTTTTTATGAGTATATTTTCTTTGTAAAAAATGTATAAATCAAAGCAAAAATAAAAATTCCTGTCCTTCAAAAGACCAAAATCCCAAACCTAAACATTTTCTTACATCTTATGTTTTCATGGTTTTATATTTTGATCTTTTAATTTGAAAGACGTCCTTCCTTCAGAAGACAAAATAAAACAACTCACTATTATCTGTATAGAGACAGTTCTGTTTCTCATTGTAGGCAAACGTTCCAGGTTAAAAAGCAGCCATAGGGACCCTTGGGTGACTATTGAATTCCCTGGATAACTCTTTATCAACACCTTGTGTTTCTATTTTGAAAATAGCTAGTTTTTTCTTTTCCTTTTCCTCTGTAATTAATGTTGCAATTTGTAGTCTTATGGATGTTGCAATTTGTAGGTTTGGTCCCTCAGGATGTGGTTGAGATTACAAACATTTGTGGTATATAGTTTCTCAGTGTTTAGCTACTGAGATGGCATTCTTTCTCCATCCTTCTTCCTATTCTGCACCTCCAGCTGTCTTTTTTCACCTCTCTTCTACGCAAGCAGGAAACCAAGTCTTTGTCTGTATCCTATAACCATGCATGATTTCATTGTGCAGGGATGCTGACGTTAAATGACTCATCTGGAATTTACAGGTTGTGTGCTTTAAGGAAGTCTTCCTAGGTCTTGCTAGTTCTCAGAAGAGCATAATAGGACTCAAGGTGATTTAAGAGTCAAGTGACTTCAGAAAAAGGGACATTGGTTGTGTCAGAAATGGACAGAGAGTGAAGGGGCAAGTTGTAGTTTTAAATAAGGGGTCACAGCAGTTTTCATTGAGAAGAGATTTGAGCAAAGAATTGAGGAAGGTGAGGGAGTGAGCCTTGAAGACCACCTAAGGGAGGAGTGTTTCATGCAGAAGGAGGGGCTAGAAGAAAGCCTAAGATGGGACTGTATCTGACAAGTTTAAAGAAGAGCAGCTGGCCAGTGTGTGGGAACAGAGGTAGCTGTGGGGAGTAGGAGTCTCAAGATGAGTAGGAGGGGGTGGAGAAAGGGGGACTGATCATGTAGGGTTTTGTAAGTCATTGTAAGGACTTGAAGTTTTCTTCTGAGTGAAACAGGGTGACATGTTTTAAAAAAATCATTCTGGCTGATGTGTAAAAATAGACTTTGCAGGTAGGGGCCAAAGTGGAAACATGGAGATCAATTGTGCGGCTATTTCAGAATCTAAGAGAGGGAACGGTGCCTGCACTAGGGAGATGGCAATGGAGATGTGGTTGGATTTGAATATACTTTAAAGGTGGAGTCCATGGGATGCCGAGACAGTGGGTGTGGCATTAGATATGGGTGTGAGAGGAAAATGTAAAGAATAGTTCCCAGCTTTTTCACCTGAGTAAGTAGAAGGATGAGTTGTCATCAGGTAGAGCAGTTTTTGGAAGAAGATGAGCAGTTCTGTTTTGGAAATGTTGAGTGAAAGATGTCCATTTTGTCATCTCAGTGGAAATGTCAGAAAGGCAGTTGAATATACAATCTGGAGTTCCAGAAAGAGGTCTGGGTTGGAGGTACACATTTGGGAGCTAATGTATGGAATGAAGTAGTCAACCAAATTCCACATGATTTTTACTGGGAAAAAAAAAAGTAGCTTTCAGGAAGTAGAGCAGGAAGGGAAAGAGTACCAGTATTTATAGAGGAACCAAGATAAACTGGGTCTTGGAAGGAGAGTAGGACTTAGGAAAGGAGAGAGGAGGGAAAAGCACTTTACAGATAAATAGCAAACAGAAATTGAGAGTAGATGTATTTGGTTGGAGTGAAAATAATGGAAGGAAAGCTTGGAAATAGGAAATTGAGACCAGATTATCAATTGCCTAAAAAACAAACAAACAGAGTTTAGAGTTCATCCTGCAGGTCTGTAGTTCCTAAACTCCAGTAAACAGAGATGTCAGTGTTGAAACGAAAGAAAGGAAAGAAAATCTCCCACATCCATAAGTCCCAAGGGCCAGACTGTGGGTCTCTCCTTGCTCCTGTGGTGCGAAAGCAGAGTATAAGCTCGGGCGGCCCAAGTCATGGCAGACAGGCATCTAGAAAATGTCTTCCCCTTTTTGAGTATTAGCTGAAAGGAGTGCAGCTGAAACGGTAACTAAAGGAGGCATTGTGCTTCCAGAAAAAAATCTCAAGAAAAAGTATTGCAATCGACAGTATTAGCTGTTGACTTGAGCTCTAATGGCAAGGGTGGAGAGATTCAACCAGTAAGCATGTACGTTAGAGATAAAATTTTCCCAGAATATGGAGGCATCAAAGTAGCTCTGATGACAAGGATTATTTCTTCTTTAGAGGTGGTGACATTCTTGGAAAGTATGTAGACTGAACTAAGTCACTCTTGAAATGGCATCATGTGAAGCTGTCCATTCTACTGAAGTTCTGAAATCTTTCATCCTGTAAATAATTTCCATGTCTATCTTTTATAATAAACTAATGATATCCAAACTAAGAAAAACAAAGGAAAGGAAGTGGATTACATTTTTCATAATGCTAGATTTATTCAACTTGAAAGAATGCTTTTATTCTAAAATTGTTCTTTCTGCCATTTTAATTTTAAAATATCTTTTGATGGAGGAAAGAGTAACTATAATAACTCATTCAGTCCTTCCTTCCTTCTTTCGTTTTTTTTTCCCCTCTCCCTTCCTCCTTTTCCTTTCCTTCTCTCCTTCCCTCTGTGATAAAGAAAAATTGCACTGGACAAAGTTAAACAGGTAAGGAAGACTTTTCAAGACTGTTATAGTAGGGGAGAGAGACAACTCAACTGTGCTGAGACCAAGGGCCGGAGAGTTTTCAAGAGCTGAGGTGGAGGGAATGGCAGGCACTTCTATCTGCAAATTGGCCTTATGTGAAGGAAAAGAAATCTCTCTCCTCTCTTCCCGACAGAAGGTGGTGTTACAACTTGGGGCAAGGCACCAGCAAAGTTGGGCTCCTACCCTCCCACAGAGACTAGGAGTAAGGGTGCCACCTTCTTCGATGACCACATTTCAAAGGGATGGCTCTCAGGTGGACAAAGACATTCCCCCTGGAAGCTGTAAAACTGGAAAGAGACTTTAGAGGAGATTTATTTACATTTCAAAGAGGCAAAGAAGGATTTTGCAGTTATAAGTTTTCTAAAGTAGATTCTCCAAAAAGAGAAGTCAGGAAGAAACTGTTTAAAGTTTAATCAAACTGAGGGAAAATGCAAGGCCTTCTTGGTCAATAGAATAAGTGGAGTGAAAAAGAGAAGAAATAGCTCAAGAAATGGGAAAGCCAGGACATTTACCATATTAAAAAGCCAAAGGAAGATAGAATTCCAACATGAAAAGAAGGCAGCATTAGGTGCCTCAGAGAAGTGAAGGAGAAAAGGTCAGAGGTCACAGTGACTTTGATGTTTCAGCCCAGGTTGATGATTTGTAGTCTTCTGTGTGAATTTTATTATTCCACTAATAAGTATAGAATAATAAATACTATAATCCACTTTATCATATTGATAATAATCATAGGATAATTCTTTCTTTCTCATTAAATTTACCAATTATTTTGTATTCAAACTCAAATAGCTAGTGTATAGTAGTAATATTACTATTTTATAGATATGAAAAGTGAGACTGGAGCTGATGAGATGTACCTGCTGATGTGTTCATTAAATATCTATTCAAAATAGAAGAGGACAGTGGGTAATATTGTGATACATACCCAGGCATTGTATTTAAGTGATATCCAGTCTCTCAGGCATATTTGGATGTGATACTTAGGGGAGACGCAGTTAGTAATATTACCCATTATAGGAGAATGCTTTTGGCTTTCATAGGTATTTGAAAGCCGCACAAAATAAAACAATATTATTTAGCAATTGATTAATCCTTGTGGAAATCTCACAAATAAAGAAGCCCTTCTCTGTGCTCTGAGCACATCCAGGCTCAGGCCTGATAAGGCACTTATGTCACTGGGCTGTAATTTCCTGTTTACTTCTGGGCCTCTCTCAGCTGTCTTGAGACGTTGATGGTAGGGCCTGACCTTGCTCACTGCGTCCCTCCCAGTGCTTGGTGCTTGCACAGGGCAGGTGCTCCAAAATCATTTGTTAGATGAATGAATGAAGTAGTTGTATATCCAGTTTAAAAGTGGGGAGACTAAGGTTTAGATTTAAGAGATTTAAGATTAGAGTGTGAGGAGGGTTTATCTTCAGGCAGTGCCTTGTCTTCGTCTATCTCAAGATCTAAATGTGCCTGTGCAAAATATGGTGAAGGAGGTCTTTTGTTCCCTCTTGGAACCACTGCTCTTCTTCTGACTCTTTTCGAATAATAATACCAAGAACATGTTTTCTGAGCATGAATTAAGTGCCAGACACTGTGCTAAGCACGATACGTGTGCTAAGCACTTTATGCCTTCGTGTAATACTCGCAGCTCAAGAGGAGGCTATTACTATTACCTTAATTTTACAGAAGAGAAGACTGAGGAACAGAGAGCCACCTCCAATCTTCAGTGCACATTTATGCAAACACGTTAGAAGGTGCTTCTTCTTTTAGGTGGACCCAACCCTTGGCAGGGTCCGTGGCTTGATGAGCAGAATAATCGCTGACTTCAGACCTCATTGCCCCTGAGAGAGGGGGAACGTGGAGCCTGGAGGCTATGGAGGTTAAATTACTTGCTCAGTTTCACAGTCAAGGAAATGCTAGAATTGAGACTTGAACCCGCCTGTCTTCCCCCCAGCCTGAAGACTTGTACAATCTCCTATTTGTAACAAGGTCTTAATTACCTTATAAGGGTTGGCAGATTTTTTCTATAAAAGGTGAGATAGTAAATATTTCAGGCTTTGGGGGCTATACATTTCTGTCACAACTTCATGCTTAACTCTGCCATTGTAGTGCAAAAGGAGCTATATACCTTATGTAAACAAATGGGTGTGGCTATGTTCAACAAAATTATGTACACTAAAATTTGAATTTCACGTAACATTTTTCTTTTCATTTTTTCAGCTATATAATAATGTAAAAAACAAAAAATTCTTAGCTTGCCAGGGGTCTTATGAAATAGATGAGTTAATTTGGTTTTTGGCCCATAGTTTGCCAATTCCTGATATGAGATATTCCAAAAGAATCCAGTAAATGAAATCATTACCTATTCCATGACTATTTTTTCTTTCCTTAACTCTAAGTTCATGGAAACAAAACTGTGGAGACCTAGTTCCCCTTTTCTGTGTCTGTTTTATTCTAAGGCGGTTGCTGTGATTAATTATCTCCTAGGTAGATTTCAACATGTTTTTCATGTAGTTTTGAAATTTTTGACTGATTCCTCTTGCCCATAATTGTTTTGCAAGTGCAGTGACTCTGATTTTCTATACTTCTATGATTCTCTTAGCTAGACTTTCACTTATATTTGGCAGAGTAAAGGTTTTGATTATACATTATAACTTGCTTTAAATGAAGAAAAGAAAATTAAATGCAGACAAAGTTCAAAAATTAATTGTCCAGGATTACTAGAAAATATATTCCTTCTACCCTAACATCAAGCTCAAGGTTCTGGTATGCCCCTAGTTAATCCTTAAAAGAATTTTGGCTTCACGGCCTTGACCAGCATCTGGGATCTAAGTCTTCAACTAGACTCCTCAGTTAACTTGTCTTCATGGACATTTGAAAATGCTGCTTGTTCAGAACTATGGGTAGGAAGAATTCATCTAACAAATGGCCAGTTGAAAGGTCATCCAATAAATGGGCATTAATCCAATGACCAATTCTCTGTAATAAAGAGAATTTTGGCTTTTCAGAAGTTTGTATTTCATGCCTTTTCTTAGTTTCTTCAGGTGCTAACAAGTCCCCTCAAACTCTGTGCTCCAGCCAAAGTTGTCTTTTTCTTGTTCTTACAAGAAGCCACTAATTCTGCCCCCACTCCCTCCCCAGGCTTTCTTAAACTTCCTCAAGGAGGTCGTCTCAGAACCTTAGTCCAAGTTAGTTCCCACTTTGACATGTTTCTGTTGTTCTCTCCTTCCATACTCCTCATATTTGTAATTATTTGTTCAAGGTTTGTCTCTCCAACTACCCATGGGCTTCATGAAGACTTGTCCAACATTATAAGTTTGGCACCTGTTTAACTGCCTAGTATTTAAAGAGAGCCATGCTTAAGCAGAAGTGAGAAGTTTTTAGTTTCCACCTATGATACTGATCTATGTGTAATCATATCTAGTTTCATCTGACTCTTAAGTCTGCAGTGTGCAGCATGGTATCTGCTCATAGGACTGAAGTCTATGTGTTTGACCTTTCCTTAATTTGTTTATAAGTTATGTGAACAATGAAATTATTTACTTTTCATATCTGAAGTCTTTCATGTTCTGATAATGGCCCTGGCAAATCAAAACAAAGGAACTGGGAAAGCCTGGATTTGAATCCAGTTAACCGAGTGAATGTCTGGGACCAGGGCGTCCAGGGCTACATCTTGTACATTTATGGCAAGGTTGAGTTGCATTAAATTCTTTGCTTCTTCTGACCTGTTTTCCATCATGCTTAGCTTAAATCTAAGAAAGATTAGATCTGTAGGTCTTTAGAAATTTCATTTTAATTTTATTGTAGACAAATCTTTGGAATCAGTTAAGATGAAAATATTTTCATACTAAATGTATATTTGCATCTGGAAGTACATAGTGTTGTGTCAATGTTCCTAAAAGAGGGATTTTCTGAGGGAAAATCAAGAATTTTAACTGCCTATAACAGCCAGCCCATCTACTTTATATTATATCAGTATGATTTGCCAGATTTCCTGCTCATGACACATTTGTAGAAAGAAAAAACTAACCACTCAGTTTTTAGTAGATTCATACCCTCTAGTTGCATATGCTTATTTCTGAACACAAGGTTTGAATTCTAAGAAAAGGGGAAAACAAATGTTCATAGAACCCTTTTGCAAGTTGTATAGCACAGCCAAATGGTGAACCATTTCCATGAGTGCTGTGGCTAGATCCTCATGTGGAAAGGTCTAGTGGGGAATGTTTTATTCACTTTGTACATGAACAGTCACAGATTGGGGGTATCTTATATATGGCCTGATATTTGAAGGTGGGATCATGAATTTATACATTTGACAACATTTCTTTCATAGACTGACACAGTTTTCTATGTATGTCTTTGATGTTCTTTTCCTATTATATTCCTGTTTGCCTAGATTTTAGACCTTGGCATGATCAAGACTGTAGAAAGTTGTATGAGTTGTTCATGAATGTTTAGAATTCTGTGTAGAAAGATGCACTTTGAGTATTTTCCTAAGAAGCCTGATGTATGAGCTGAATTGTTTTCTTTGGTTCTAAGAACAGAGAACTTAGATATTTGCCTGGAGAATTTCTATGAAGTATTTATCTTCTCTCTGTCTCTGTCTCTGTGTCTGTCAGTCTCTCTGTCCCTCTCTGTCTCATACACACACACACACACACACAGAACTATGTGCAAGAAGCTGACTTAGATGTTTAGCATACATCAATAATCAAATGTTGAGCTTACATTTTCATTCTATCAAACTACATCAAGAAGTTGCTAGATAAGTCCACGTCTTTTTATTTCTTACATTTTAAATTAATTCTTTATGGTAAATATCATGTACTAGCATCTTCGAGTGCCTTAAGAATGGTTTAATAGTAAATGGTAGAGCACTATGAAGATAGTGTCTGTGTGAAGTTTTTGTAGTTATTTTCGTTGTCTTCTGAAAGATAAATGAAATGAAATGATCGAGGATTCTAAGTGATGCTTTGGCAGTGTCTGTTTTGGTTAATTTGCAGCCTCAGCTACATAGATAGCTTATATGGTTATTCCCTCTTACATCCAGATGCAAAATTAGAAATCAAGGGCTAGCTTAGTTGTTTATGTGTACTTGATTCTTAATCTTTTCCTGGAAATTTCTGAAATTAATAAATGTTTTATGGTGTATGCTGCTCTGAGAATTATTTTGAAAGTTATTTTTTGGTGGATTTAGTAAAACTGAAAGGCTGCTAGTAATCAATATCTTTGAAAACTGATTTTGTTTTGAGATAGTTTCCAAGCTACTATATGGTAATCTTTTTCTTTTTTTTCCATTGTGATAATAACAGATGGTATAGGGAAACCATACACATTTCAAGATTTTTCTGATTAGCTAAACCAAGTATATTTTGCTAACACTTCCTTGCTAATAATTTTGAAAACTACCTTCTCTTCTTTTTTCAGTTATTTACAAATAACTATTTGCATAAAGATTATTGTCTCTTTCTATGCATAGGTCATTATATGTTACACTTCAAATTCTATTATAAAATGTTCTAATTAAATACTACTACCATTGTTGCTTAAACATCAGAAAGTCTGTTAGTTTTGATCAATCCCAACATTTCCCAAAGTAGATTCTAGGGAATCCTAGTTCTGTAGAATATTAAAAATGTTATGAGATGGGCTGGCCCCATGGGCTAGTGGTCATGTTTGGTGCACTCTGTTTCGGTGGCCCGGGTTCAGTTCCTGGATATGGACCTACACCATTCATCAGTGGCCATGCTGTGGCAGCAACCCACATAGAAAATCTGGTTTGACATTATTATGCTTTCTGTATTACTTTCTGGAGTTTCCTTAAAAATATGTATATATTTGGGATTTGACCATAAGCTTTGCTGACTGCTCTGTTTTTGTCTCCTGCCTCCTCTAGTCAAATGGGATTGCAGCCCTCATTGCTATTTTGGTGTTACTGTTGCTCCTGGCCATCGGTTTGATGTGGTGGTTTTGGCCCCTTTGCTGCAAAGTGGTGAGTAAGAAGGATTTGCAACTCTACTCTTTTTTTTTAATGAGTGAGATGTAAAGTAAGACCCGAAATGTGAATCAGTACCACATTGTTCAACAACAGCAAAGTTTCCATTAGCAAAGCGAATTTTAATAGTTTTCATCACTGTAATAAATTCTAGAAAACATGCACGCCCATAAATGTTTATTATAAAACTTCATCTAAAAAACATTTCAAAATCAGATTTGGGGGACGAGGGAGACGTAAAAGGAATAAAGGGTTTTCCACTCAAGTACAAAAGAATTTCAAGTAAATTGAATGATATTTTCTGCTGGATTCATTGGGAGATGTTGATAACCTACCAGGGGTTTTTTTTTCAGTGCTCATTGAATCTTTCGCTGTTACCTCTTTGAAGGGTCTACTATTTCAGACCTTCTCTATTTGCCTCTCAGTAAAGCATTTTAGAAATGTCATGTGCAAAAGTGAGGGTATCTGTTACAGTGAGTGTGAAGTTATGACAGTTGGTTTCAGTTTGTGTCATTTTTCATGTTTGAGTAAAACCTCTGGAAGAACATGGTTTATATTAGTTTTCTATTGCTACTGTAAGCCACATATTTGGTGGCTTAAAGCAACACAAATGTATTGTCTCACAGTTATTTAGTCACAGATCCAAGATGGGTCTCACTGGGCTAAATGAGACTAAAAGGTATTGGCAGGGATACATTCCCCTCTTAACTCTCCAGAGGAGAATCTGTTCCCTTGCCTTGTCCAGCTTCTAGAGGCTACCCACATTCCGTGCCTCGTGGGCCCCTCCCTCCATCTTCAAAGCCACCCTCCATCTTCAAAGCCAGCAAGCTTGCATCTCTTTGACCACTCTTCTGTAGTCACATCTCCCTCTGACTCTTGAACCTAGCTGGGAAAGGGTCTCCAAGGTTAAGGAACCATGTGATAAGGTTGGACCTTCCTGTGCAATCCAGGGTAATCTCCTATCTCAAGGTCCTTAACTTTATCACATCTGCAAAGTCCTCTTTGCCTGTAAGGCAGTTTATTCATAGGTCTAGGAAATTAGGGTGTGGACATCTTTGTGGGGCCATTAGTCTGCCTATCAACGGGTGGCACGTTGAGTAATAAATTTCAGCACATTTCAAGCAATCCAACTTGGACCGTTCAGGTTTCATAGAAAAGATTGTCCTGAAGAAGAACTCACTCAAAGCATACCTACTACTTATTTTGATAGTATTCCTTTTATTATCAGCACATTGTGGAGAACTTCATATTCTGTGGATCACAGAACAGTGCTTTACATAGTATTTCTAGACTGCCTTTTTCCTCCTCACCTTGGCTGGCTGATTTCAGCCTCCTTGCCACTTCAGGCAGGCCTTTGATTGAGACTCCTGCATTTATTATTAATGATACTTCAGTCTGCTTTCATGAGGCAACTTTAAAATCCTTTATCTCCGAGCAGTTGGCCCACGGAGGAGGCACAGAATTAACTCAGACAACAGTAGAGACAAGAAGCATCCTGTCTCTTTGCTGAACTAATCAGTTTCCTGCCACAGCAATTTATGCTCAAACGGTTTCCTGTTACAATCTTGATTATTCTAGATATGGCTATTTCAGGGGGGCTCACATTCTCGAGACTCAAATTAAAAAGCAAAAACGTGCCTTAATGTGATCTGTGCTCCTTGGTTTTTTAATTTAAACTCTGCAGTGGTGGATTTCCTTCCTTCATTACTTTGCAGTTTCATTTATTATTGATCAGAGGGCTTGAAAGTGTCAATGTATATGCCTTTTTTAAAGACACATGCGGAAACTGAAATGGGCTTCATTGGGAGATTGCTAGATGTGCTCAAATACAGGTCTTGACCATCATTTTGGATGTTATGGAGAAGATTCCATCATCAGGTGGTAAGAATAGCTATGTTCCAATCCTGGGACTCTGCAGATTTCAAATCACGGAGTCTATTTCTTTATGTAAGGTATAGAGGGGCCCCTTAAAGGTGTGTTTTCAGCATGTCAGGAGGGCTTCCTATCCTCAGGAATATCATGAATGCTTACTAATTTATGCAGCTTATTTAATAGAGAGAACCACCTTTATTGTACATTTAGAACTATAAATAAAAGAGTGGCTGGCCCTGACTGTGAACTTATTTTTATACCTACGTATAAATGAATCACAGTGAACAAATGTTTCCTAAAGTAGGTTTAAAAGCAGGGAGAAAGGAGAGGCAAAATTCTGTGTTCAGCCCTTGGCAACCTAATATGTGCTAGCCCTGTGCTAGGAACTGGGGGTACAAAAAATGACTATAATGTGATATGGAAACTCACATTTTAATATGGAAACACAGAAATGTGGTCAAAATGTAAATGGCAGTTCACGAGTGCCCCAGTGGCAACATGTGCAAAGAACAGTAAGAACATAAAGGAGGAGAGATTTGCTAGAGGGATTGTTTCAGAGAAACCAGACTGAGCTGGTGACTCCAAACCGAGTTTTGAATAATGAATAAGATGTTGGCAATTGATGGGGGACGTTTCAGATGAAGTGTGTGTGCAGTTGTAAGTTACCATGGCGTGCTTTGGGAAGTGCTAGGCCGAGGCTTACCCAGCATGCCAGGGGAAGGGAGCAGTGAAAGATGACTTGGGATTTAGGCATTAGCGCCATAAGGGAGGGCCTCTTCTGTCTTTTAGGAAGTCTGAAGTACCTCAGGGGTGGTGGGAAGCTGCTGGAGAGACCTGATCAATATAATCCCCTGAAAGAAGCTTTCCTTGCTTTACCATGGTGCTGAGGTCTGGTCCTAGTGGTGATTAAGTCTGTATCCAAGTGAGTTCTGTCGACAATTGAGTGGAAAGCCAGTGACAGAGCGCACCTTAGATGTGGCTGGAGCCAAAGTGTCTCCAACAAAGTGTGGAGAGGCGGAGTACAATATGGAAGCTACATGAGCTAGAGAAAAACGAAGAGGTGATCTGAAAAGAAGGGGCAAAGGAGACCAGAACCTCGTGAACAAAAAAGATCTTAAGTGTACCAGAGGGTGTTGTAGTATGATGGCAGGGTATTTGTTTTATTTTGTTCCTTTTAGACAATATATGTGTGCAATGCTGGTACTAAACTATGGTTAGTTAAATAATTCTTAGCAGCATTTAATTATTAGGGGTCAGTGTGACTATCGTTACTAGTAATACTACTTTTTAATGGGAAATGAAATGCATTTATTTCAGTTTGGTGATGTACAAATTTCTTTTTGTCTGAGTGTGTTGTAAGTACTGGAGGCAAATATTTAAATCTAATCTTTCAACTGAAACATGACTAAATAGCTTAAAATGTCTGTTCTCAGGCACATTTAGATTATGTCAGTGATCCACCTCCTTGGGAATCATATGCTCAAGAGCTCTTATCAAAATAGAAAGCCTGGGAAAAAAGCCCTGAACAGAGGCACCAATATCTGTCACATATTCTTCATTCAATCATTTCACATTTTATGAAAATATATTATGAACTAATTCATTCATTGTTCAGAGATTAAAATTTCACACGTATCTAATCAATGACTCAGAAATGACAGTGTTGCTTATATTATATACTTATATTTTCTGCCCCAGATATCCAAAGGCTTTCAGAGCAATGGCCATCAGATTTCCAATGGTGGTGACTTTCCCTGAGGGGAGAGGGCTCGGTGAATGAGACATCTCCGGGGGTTAATGCCCTTTGGAAAAGCCTCCTGTGGTAGGCTGAATAATGGTCCCTAAAGATATCCAGACCTTAATTCCTGGAAACTGTGAATGTTATCTTATGTGGCAAAAGGGACTTTGCAGATGTGATTAAATTGAGACTCTTGAGATAGAGAGATTATCCAGGATGACTTGGATGGGCTCTAAATGTAATCACAAGTGTCCTTGTAAGAGGGAGACAAGGTAGATTAGACTGCAGAAGGGAAGAAGGCAGTGTGACCATGGAGGCAGAGACTGGAGTGATGCAGCTACTAGCTGGAGGATGCTCACAGTCACCAGGAGCTGGGAGAGGCAAGGAACAGATACAGCCTGGGGGCCTGCAGAAGGAACCAGCTCTGCCAACCCCTGATGTTAGCCTTGTAAGATTAGTTTGGCCTCCTGACCTCAGAACTGTAAGAAAATTAATTTCTGTTGTTTTCAGCCACTAAATTTATGCTAATGTCTTACAGCAGCATTAAGAAACTAATATATTCCTCAAATGATTCTGATACTCCCCAGGGTTAAGAATCACTGCTTAGGGCTATTGATTTTGGGAATTCTTATGTAACGTGTTTTCAGATCAACTCATTACAAAACTTGTTCATGGGGTACAAGAGGTTGTAAGATGGGAGACAAGGAAATATTCTTCAAAATGTTTGCAATAGTTCCAAGGCTAGTTAAATCAATACACATTTTTTAAAACTGGAATTATCATTTTGTTTTGAGTAAGTTAAGTAAATATGCATAATGCTTTATATACTGTGTAGAATTTACTTACTGTTTTGGAGTGATAAGGAATTTTTGGAAGAAATAAGTTTCTAATTTTCAGAAGTATCCAAAGAGTGTATGTTATTAGAACCATTTGACGTCAGCGGTCCATGGACAACTTTCTCAGGGTGCTTGTTATTTGCTAGAAGAGGCCAGTACAGTCTCATTCACATTCAGATATTGAACCCTTGAATCTTCTGAAAGCTAGAAATTGACCTTTTTACTCTGCAGGGAACAGCAAAGAACTTGAACATTTAACTAAATACTGTCAGTGAAACTACGACATATACCTCGTTAGCTGTACCAATTTGATATCAGGAACAAGAAACATATGAAAGTCATAAATATCCCCTCTAGAATACTTTATATTAAAATTTTAGCCAAAATCCTTAAAAAATGACTTTGTCAGGTTAGAAAGTAGTATTTTTTTGGTGATACTTAAATGAAATTATGATTAAACAATTATTTATGTGATTATTTGTTGAATATTTCTCTCACTTTATAGTCTAATAATTTCATGAAGGCAAGTACTGTGTGTGTTTTACCCATCACTGTAAACCAGGCATGCTGTATAGTAAACACTTATCCTTCTTGAACCATCTAAATTCTTAAAATTGAGATACTTGATATCTCTTTACCTGGAAGACAACTTCAAAATAGGATAACTTGTTGCTAGTTTTAATCAAAATTCTACCAACTATGGGGAAGTATTGTTGCATGAAGGGATTCATGGTACAATCTTAGTTCTTTGTATGATTTTCATTGCCTTTATTCAAAATGCGTCCCTTATAATGTATAGACAATAGAAAATGTGGCCTTTGTAATTCCACTCAAAAGGAACTAAGATACAATTATATAAGAATTTTCAATTGTAATAAAACTCTGAAGTAGAAGCAATTTAGCTTTTGTCTAGTTGCTTCTACATGTACTCCACAGGGAATTCTAACGTGAGGATTCTGAACTTGAATGGAAAAGAAAATCTTTATCTTCACTTCTAACTGAAATTTGTCATTTCCTTCACTTAAGAATGTAGGCTACTGTCCACAGAAGTATCAGCAGTTCTGAAGACTTTGTTGCCAATCATAATCACGGATATTCTGTATTTCATTTATAGTTGCTCAGATATTTTGAAATATCTTTTACACATATCACTACCTCAAAATTATGATTGATCCTAGACTTACTATTATATCTCATTATTTACTGATATAATCAACAAGTACATATTTCTATATCACAGACTTGGGTTTTTTCTAACAGATTTAATAATTAGATTTCAATATAATTGGGTTCCTTTAAATCTGTGTATTTTAATTTAGCTTAATTATTCTGGGAAGGGGTCCATTAGTTCACCAGATTGCCAAAGGGGGGCATAGAATAAAAAAAGGTTATGGAAATATCTGGCTATCCAGGATGCTTTTAAGATGAGACCATTTTAAATTTTTCAGTTCATTTTAACGAGCATTTTCAAGGATAAAGGAGAGAGATGATGTCATTTAAAATGTGGCAGAATAGTGTCCTCTGTGTACCTGGTCCTTCCATGACAAATAGAAATCGAAACCAATGATATTTGGAGAACTAGTAATAATCATAATGAAAGAGCCCTCACGCAAAGCTGAAATTTTCCGGCACAACCATTAGTGAATTATAGAGTATGTTGAGTTTGCAAACTATTCCATAAGGGGAAAAGTTCTCATTTGTGTAGGAAGTTATTTCTCACTATCTGTTAAGTATTCATATTCTGTTAAGACTCTTATTCTGCTCCTTGAGTATCCTCACATCCATCCTTCACAACTACTTTTCTTTAACAAAGACATCAGCAGGATCCTTCCTTTTTCCTTAAATTAAAAAAGGGGTCAGGAGAGGTTAAAAAAAAACTTAGCATGTATTGAATCATAAGTGAGATATCAGGAAATATGGATGTTTTCATCATTGCTTAGCTTAGAAGATATGTTGAGTTTGTAGCAGGTTTTTTTGTCATCTGGATGGCAGAAATGACAGTCCTATAGTTGCTTCATTTGGAATAACCAGACACTCCACTGAATTACAGATGTAAGGCTAATGAGGTGGCAAACAAAGGCTTTCTGGAGTGTTGTCAATTAGAGTGTGTTATACAGCTGCAAATAAATATCTGAATACGCTGGAAATGATAAATCTTCACTTCGCTCCAGTGTCCTTGGCCAAAGTTCTCCATGCTCCAGGGAAAACTGCAAGCTCATTCTTCCTTAGTACATTTAAGACATTACATAAAGACCTCATAAATCTTAATTTAAAAAGCCATTTTAAAAAATTATCTTTTAAAACCCAATTTGCTTATAAGTAAGTTGAGCTTTTGTGATGAGGCTATGTCTGACTGGAGCTCTATAGAATCATTTTCTTAGCCAGCAACAGCTGTGCTGTTCTTTCTAAATAGTAATAATGCTTCTACACGGCACTTGTTTTTATTGTTGAGGAGGGCTCTTAGTGCCTTTATTGAGTTACTTTGCAGCCCGATTTTTTTTTTCCTTTGGAATGCACAATAAAACAGAAGTAATTTAAATTTTAATATGCCTTCCTTGCACCATTAATTAAAATGATTTATGTTTGGTTGCCTCCTAGAAACAGAGTGTGATGTTAGCTCTTATTGCTTCCATGGTGATGTTTTCCAACAGAGCAGCATTTACAAAACAGGGTATCAAACTCTTCCTGGTCTTAGTTTATTTGCTTTGACAGCAGCATTTTACTTAACTCCTGGCAGAATACGTTCTCACACTGCTCTTCCCAGACCTCCTTTGGCATTTTAAATTATATTTATTGTCCGACTTCCCACCAGTTATTTATTCGTTCAAAGTAAGAATCTTTGAACATTGATGAGTCTGTCAAGGCTGAAAGGAAAGGGAGGATGAGATAACCCAGACCCTATTTTGTTCTGGATGTTGAAAGCATCTGACTTTGTGGGATTCAGAAGAGGACTTTCCAGATACTCACCTAAGACAACTTTGTGTTGAGGAAAGGCACTACACTTGCTCTCTGAAAGGAAAGAAAAAGGAAAATGAAAGGAAGACCCACATATATTTTAAACAAATTTTTGTAAACAGTAAGAATGGTTTCTCTATTGTCTGTGGGCTCTTAGGCACTTAGATGACATCGCTGATAAATTGGGCATTTGCTTTTGTCACTGGCAGGAGTCAGTTCTGAAATACTAGTTGATGTACGGTCGTTGTATAGTATCTTTAAAAAAAAAAAATCCAAGGCAGTTCACTGTTGACAGTTCTTTTCACTCTTTTCTGAATATCGGAACATATGATTGCATCAAGCTGGCTGCAGGCTCCAGTGCTGACATTTTCTAGCGCAAAGAATGCCCACATCACTCGAACATTTGAAAAGTGTTAATGAGCAGATCAAAAGGACTGTTGCCTCAAGCAGCTAACTTTTTTTTAAACAAATCGGCTCTCCTCCAAACTGAAATCTTCATTCTAGCAGCTAAGTAGATGAGATGTAATCCTCCCTGATGATGGTAATAACAAATGAAAAAAAAATTGGAGAAGAATCAAACTCTGCATATGGTTCATAAAGTGGTGAAAGTGTTTTCCAGAATCTTCAATACAGAGCTGAAGGATGCTAAGTGGAAAAAATCCTGGCAACTAGGCAATATTATGCCTTTTAAAATCTGCAAATTCTCATAAAATATGGTGCATATGAATACATCCTTTTCTGAAATGAATGTGTTCTTGCACTATTTAATACGAGAATGGGATTCTCATGATTGTTATTTTTAATGTATTTGGACTAACAGTAAGGTTTCCTTTTCTCCTGCACTAGTTTTATTGAAATGTAGGGATATCAGCTGGACACAGATCTTTGCCATTTTTGGCTTTTGGACTGAATGGCTTCAGGTTATTTTCATCTTCCTTTGTTACTTATGAGGTTGTGTGGTAGGGTAGAGGGAAGGAGCATTTTGAAATGTCACACAAAAAAACATTATTTCCTATTCCAATATTTCTAGGGCAGTGATGTTGGGCATATGAATTCACATGTCATATCTCTCTAAAACAGGGATGATAACCTCTCTCACACACAGTTACCATAAAAATTAAGCTATAGCTATCTTTCTGTCTATTTATCCATTCATCCATCTGTCCATCCATGCATCCTAACAAGTAACAATTACTCAACAAATCTTAAGTCTTTTCTTTTGTACCCTTTCCCTTTGTGGTTCAAACCTTATTTTAAAAGGACGTCATGTGGCAGAAGAAGTTGAACTCAGAGTTTGGAGGTAGATGGACTTGGGTCCTGGGTTTGAATTCTAATTCTAAAGTTTTCTGTTTGTATATCCTTGGGCAAGTTATTAAGGTTATAGCCTCCCTCTCCTTATATTTAAAATGGAGATAAGCGTGGTAATTGCACAGGGTGATTATGAAAATAAGAGAAATATACAGTGTGTGGCATATGGCAGCACCAAGAAAGGGTGGTTATTGTTAACAGTGATAACAGCACACAGATGAGCCTTATCCTGCTTCAATTTTCTGATGGTGCTGTTACTTGTTGTGATGGTGCTTGTGTCTCTTAATTTAACACATCAAAATTTGATTCAGGTAGAGTTTTAAGGGCTTTGTTTCCATCATTAACAATGTAGAAAATATACTTGCAGGATTTCAAAATCACTTTAAATTTATAATAAGTCATGCATTTAGTCATATATTAGATTAATGAGACATTATTGGAAAAACAAACCCTAATGTTCTTTTCCAGAATAAGGTGAATACAAATAGATATAGACATACAGCCTACTTAGTTATGGAAAGGCACAGAAGCAAAAAACCTGGTGGAAATATTGTGATATGTATTTTGTTTTAGTGTTCTATTAGAATTTTCATGTTGGAAAGGGCCTACAATTAATCAAATTTATTTCCCAGATGAAGAAACTTAGGATGGTCTTACATCTTCCCATCTGCCATTGAGTTCATTTGTTCTCTGGCTTTATTGGTTGAAAGAGAAATTTGATGCTTCAGTTTCTTTGGAAGTAGCAATATTTTAGTTTCATGGAAATCTATCTCTGTTTATTATTTATATATATATTTTTTCCTCAATATTTTTCTTATAAATTTAGAAGTTGGCTATGAGCCTGTGTGAATATTCTCAGCCAGTTCCTTCAGCTCACTTTCAATCATACTTTTAGTACCTGCTGTTTGTAGAGCACTTTATTAGGCACCGTGATATTTGTAAAGAAGGAGAAATGATTATTGCCCTTAAGAAATCTACACTCTTAAGGGATAACTGAAAAATTCCAAAATAAACATATAAACTCAAGTTAATGAAGCATGAATTGTTCGACTGTGCAGCAGCTATATTTTTAGAAGTTTTAAAGCTTGTAGATAAAGCAATGGAAAGTTGGTGGACTACTCTGTGATGGCTGGATGGGACTTAACATAGAAATGGTCATTTTATTTGTAGTAAGCAAAGGGATCTTCAGTCAGCCTGGAGTAGAGGTGCATGTAGGGGGATGTTTGTAGATAGGATGTTAGGGCAGAACTAGACCATGCTAAGGCATTTGAACAATGAGAATAGAAGAGCTGGCTCTTGTAGATGTATGAAGAAGGAGCTTTGGTTTGCCAGGTTGTGGCTTATGATAACAGATAAAGGGTCTCTGATAAGGAGAAAGAATGCAAAGATGCCTCTCATTATCCTGTTGTGAGTGTGTCAGCAGTGGTCATATGAGGATTTTATATTCAAACTCAGTTTGCTCATATCAATGCTAAAACTAGATGCTATGCAGGATAATGAGTATGACATAAAAAAGAAAGAGTCATGGAGAGGGATGTTCAGTAATTCTCAGAAGGATATAATGTTGAACAGGGCTGGGGATACTATTTATGTCCTTATAAATTTATATACCAATGCAAGATGTACAGGTAATAAGCAGAGTAAATTTGAACTTCTCACAAAGAAGTGAAAGTGAGTTCAGATGCATTATACTCATTCTTAGGGGAATGAAAGAGGTACCTTGGTCTTTTTCTAGTAAGGGAACTCTAGAAAGAACTTTATGGTAATTTGCAAAACTAAGAGTAGAAGCATGATTTCTAGGGTTCTTCCAATAAAATTCACTAATTTATTGATTTCACCTGTGGTCACTGGAACCATCGATCCATTTTGACCAAAGAAATGATTGATTAAGCTTCTGTTAGAAAAATATTGACATGGCTACATAGGTTAGAATGAGGGATGGGTTAGAGATAAGACAAGAGATAAGAGCTAGATGTCTAATTTAACTACAAGTAGAGCATGTAAACATTGGTGCCCAAAAAAGCTATGGTAATTATAGACTATCAATCAATAGTATCAATATGTTATTAATTAAAATGCATAGAATGGGAGTGAGCACTGCTGGGGGTGCATCTATTTTGTCTGAGCACCATTCATTTAATTATAATGGCTTGGCCACACTTAAAATGCTATTATCAGTTCTGGAAAACACACTTTGAGATATTGATCAAATGAATATATACTAAGGAAATTGACCAAGACATAATATAACTCAGAAAGTAAATAACTTAGAACAATTACATGAAAAATGGTTGCGATGTTTAGCTTTCAGATGAGTAGCCTCAGTAGATATGTGGTTATCATCCTAGTATTCAAAAATAGGAACTGCTCTCTTCTGGAAGAAAAATTAGTTGTGTGTGTGTGTTTCCACACTCTAGGATCAGGACTAAAGAGTGGAAACTACAGAGAGGGAAGCTTTGGCTTCATTTGTGGGAAAAACTTTCAAGTGATTTGAGTTCCTTGCCAATGGAATGAATTGCTTTGTGAGTTAGCAAATTTCTCTTTATTGCAGAAATTCAAACATAGTTGGACTACAGCTAGGTGAGAAGATTTTAGAATATTGACGTTTTGGTTGAATGTGCATTGGAGAAGTTGAAAAATGTTGTACTAGATATTTTTAAGGTCCAGAGAATCTTTGAGTTTATGAGTTTTAGGTGGTGATAGTGGGAATGGAATGTAAAGAATCCTTCCTTCTTCCCTTGTTCCTTCCTGCCTGCCTTCCTTCCTTATTCCTTTTCTCCCGTTGTCCTTTCTTCCCTCCTTTTTTCCCTTTCTCACTTTCCTCCGTTTCCTCTTTTCCTAACTTCCCTTTCTTCCTTCCTTCCATCTTCTTTACAAAATAGAAAATCTTTTTTGTGCTAGATACCTTATTAAATACTGAAAATACAGTGAGGAGCAAAGCAGACATAACCCTGTCTTCATGGAAGTTATAGTTTTTTGGAGCTAGATAAAGTTATCAACTCTGATCAGTGCTAGAGAAGAACAAATAGGCATCCGTGCATATCAAGGGAATCTGAACTTCTCTGGGAAGATTGGGGGAATTCATGGTTGTGGGGGGTGGTGGGGGGAAGAAGAGAGAGAGAGAAAAGGAGAGAAATATTTCATAGAGTCTATTGGACATGGTAAATGATTTAGGGAAGTCATTTAGAAATGAGGAAGAAATTATAGATTATGAGAAAAATGTGAGGCTGCAACTAGAGTGATTTACTTGAAAGAAACAGGAAAGACAGGAAGAAGAGTTGGCTTATAAATGGAGATGGTTAGGTTGGTTTTGACCATGTTGAGTGTGAAATGTTAATCTGCTTTTCATTGATTGATTTTGGACAAGCAGGTTGATAATTATATGAGTTGCTTCCTTTTTATAAAGGAAATGCACCTATAGCGTGACAACCTTAACTTTATTTTATTTTACTACAGTATTATTTTAAATCTTAATCCTCCAATGGCATTTATTTCTGGGCTAACTGGAAAAATTCACAGATTTCTATCCTTCAAAATTACTAAAAAAGAACTGAACTTTTATGTTTGTTGATAAAATTGAGTTAAATAAAAGGGTTACAAAGAAATAGCATTTCTTATAGCATTCAAACTAAATTGCTGGCCAGTTATATCTATGTGGCTATAGTCTCTGTATATTTTTTTCCTGAGATTTAGATCTAAATTACAATTTGAATGATGAAAATAATATACATAAAGGAAACTATGTCAGTTCTCTAAACATTATCAATAACATTAAATTTTTTAAAACCTTTCATTATGGAAAATTTCAAACATACACAAAGAGAAAGAGTAAAATAATGAATTCCTCATGTTTCCTTCACTCAGCCTCAATGATTCTCTATTTACGGCTAATCTTATTTCATCTATAATCCCATCCACCTCCCCATCCCAAATTATTTTGATGAAAATGCTGACATTTTCATATGACATCATATCACTTAACCTGGAAATATTTCAGTATATATCTTTAATAGATAAGCAGTCTTCAAAAGACATATCCATGGTAATAGTAATATACCTAAAAAGTAATAATTATTCTTTGATGATATTCATTTTCAAAGTTGCTATTGTTTTAAACTTTTGAAAACTTAATAATATAATTGAAACATCTGATATTAGATAAAGTAAACCAGTTAGATTTTCAAACAGTTTTCTTCTAAGTATAGAGACTTAGATGTGTATCTGAATTATCAGAAGCCAGTGGCACTTGGTCAATAATTTTCTATCATGATGGTGTGAAAAGTCTAGATACCTCAGTACCAGTCAAGACCATCTGAATTAGATTTCAGGCTCCATTTCCCTCACAGAAAGAATTGACCATATTAAATTTCACGAAAGAATATATTGAGTGATGATTCACAGGAAAGGAATCTTCGTTAAAAAGTTGATTTATTTCTAGGTTAAAAGGTGGGGAAAGAGAGTATGTTAATTTCCCTATCATCTCATCCAAAAGCGGGCTAACTTCTGTATGTCAATTATGAAAAAGTCAATGAGTCACAGCAGGAGGATTTTGCTAGTAAATTCCTACTCTATTTGAGGGGACATACTGTAATCTAGTGGAAAGTGTTTGCATTTTGACATTAGAAGAACCACTTAGTGAAACTTTGTGCAAGGTATTTGACAATTTTTGTTCTTGTTATTCACTTGACAAATGAAGCTAATAATATATGCATATCATAAAGATAAAATGAATGAATGTGTTTGAAGGAATTTAGTGAATCGTTAGGTGCTTGTTATCTACTGCTGCCTAACAAATGACTCCACAACTTAGTGTCTTCAAACAAGTTGGTGTCTTCACGGTTCTGTGGACACTGTCTCAGCTAAGACACTCTCACTCTGGGGTTCAGGTGATTGCCATCAGATGGCAGCTTGACTGGAGTCATCAGAAAGCTCAACAGCCCTTGATGTCTGAGAGAGATTCTTCTCTCAGATGTATGGCACCTCAGCTGGGATGGCTGACATAGCTGGGGGCTGGCCAGATACCTCTTTCTCATCACCCAGACTTTCCGTAAGGGCTTCCTTACAGCTTCATGGTCTCAGGGTAGACTTCTGACATGACAGTAGGCTTCCTCCAGAGTGACACTTCCAACTGTGTCAGGGGAAGTGGAAAAGCTTCTTCCTGACCTAGCTTGAGAAGTCACGTGACACCACTTCTACCTCATGCTAGTCAAAAGCTAGTTAAAGGCAACCCCTAATTCAAAAGGAGGGGCATACATATTGGGAGGCAAGGTTCATTGGGGACATCTTTGGTGCTACCACAATATTTTACTAATCTAATTATCATAGATTATAAAATAATTTAAATATTTTTACACAGCCTTATTGTCTCCTCCCTATTCCACCAAAGTTTTTACATTTGATTTTTTTTTTTTTTGGACAGGTTATCAAGGATCCCCCTCCACCACCACCCCCTGCACCAAAAGAGGTAAATGAGTGCCTTATAAGTGACCTTGGTGTTTTTTTTCTCTATTTAGATATTATCCCCAAATTTGATCAATTACATTGTTGTCAGATGACTATGATAACTATGTCTTGACTTTTGAATTTATGAAAATCAATTGTTAGTCTTTATCCTCTTAGGATTTCTTTCATGTGCTAAAGGAACTGAATTCTTCACAGACTGATAAACATAGACTGGCCATCAGAATCAACAGTACATAGGGATTTAATTTTATAGCACTATATCAATAGTTCTGATGTCACTTATTTTATTTACATAAAGTTGGAAGAGCCAAACTGTCAGTTTAAAGATGTTATTATTTTCTTCAAAATGATTATTACTTTTATATTACTCTGTTAGCCAAAATTGCATCAGCAACATGAATACAGAATCTACGGACATTGTGCATTTCCCAACTGCCTGTCTTGTTAGTACAAATTTCGCAGAGTTCAAACTTACACATATATAGATGCTTTAAATGATTATTTAAATGTTGTCCTAATTTTAATGATTTATCTTTTTAAATATGAAGTGATGAATAGATTTCCAACAAACAGCTGATCCTCATAGTTAAGGAGTAACTTTTGGTAACCTAGTGAAATAAGGGCAATTCCTAAAATTGTGGAAGGGAAGGAGTCCTCGTATTCTGTAGAACTCCACTTGAAATTTATGCACGTGAGCATAAATGCATCCACATGCCCTGTATATAATTTTCATCACATTTCTTCTATATCAATGACATTATTCATAAAAATGTTTAAATGTGAGCCAGTTCTGAACAAACAATATTTGAAGAACTTAATTAAACCCGCTTAAAAAAACTGTATCTACACAGGAGGAAGAAGAACCTCTGCCTACCAAGAAATGGCCAACTGTGGATGCTTCCTATTATGGTGGTCGAGGGGTCGGAGGAATTAAACGAATGGAGGTCAGTATCTTCAAAAAAAATAGAAGCTGCTAATCTCGAAAATGTATTTCTAGAACTATTAAGCCATGGAAACTGTGCTTTTCACAATTCAATATCACAATAATCATCCATTTTTACTTAACACTGGGTCTTTCGGGGATGATTCCTTTTCAATGGAATCATCCTGGCCGTTTCAAAACTGTTCAAGAACTGACTTCATGAGACAAAGAATTGCATTGATAAGATGCCTGAATTCTAAACGGCAAAACAAAGTTAGGGTTTTTCTCACTATTTTGGAAAAAATTACCTCAGAGAACATCAACTTTAAAGAAGTTGGCCACTTAAAGTTGCAACAATGCTTGTCTTTGAAAAGATCCAGCAGTTATGAACTATTTGAGAGAGAATGTTAAAATATTCAATAGTCTGGATATGACCTTATCACAAATGTAGAGGAAGCACATTTAAGGTTTCTTTTCTTTCTTTCTTTTTTTTTTTTTACAGCTTTTAGTTACCACTTATGAATGATCATAATTAACATTAAGAATCATTTATAGAATGTATTGAATTTTTTGACTGGCTCAAAATGTGGATTGAAATTGAACTTTAATATTATACGTTAAAACTCCAATGAGGTCTTCTTACCACCATGAAATAGTTTTCAAAGTGATAGATTAATTAATAATAAGCAATCATCGCCAACACTGAGCCCTTAACAACAGTTTAGACAGGCCAGCATCTCACCCCAAGGAGCAATTGAAAGAATTTTCTCATTGATATATTGACTTTATCATTAAACATAAATCCTGGCATTTCCTCCTTATTCGTTATCCTTTAATTTTACTTCTTGATAAGGACTTTTTGTGTGTTGTGCAATCATTGTACGTCTCTTACTGTCATATCTGCTCTGTCCCATTACTGCCAGCAAAAATCAATAAGCTAATTAACAACCTCACAACTGTTGCAATTTTCTCTTTTTATACCTTTCAATAAAATTCAGATTCCCAAGGAGAGTTTCCCCTGTTCAGAATAAATTTCAGTATTCTTCAAAAGAAGCCCAGGCCTACTTAACATCGCTGTCATTACCAAAGTGGGTATTCAAGTCATCTGATAGTGATTCTCACTTTCTGGACCACATTCCATCTTAAAATAATGTACATTTCCCTAAGAGCTTGCCACTTTGTTGCTGAAATATCCTCTGACTCATTGCCAATAAGCCATGGAAAGGGCAGGTGCCAGAAGCTATTAAGCTTGTCTGTTGGAGAAGATACTGCGTGTGTGTTTGTTTGTAGGTAACTGAGAATATCAAGGAGTAGAGAGAACACGGCTAGGCTAGCTCTTGTTGCTTGACACATAAGGAAGGTCTTTTCTTTCCCCTTGCCTTTGTTGTGTCATTCTAGGCTTGGAGGAATGGGGAAAGAGTGGATTAGATGTTCCTGTGTATATAAAAAATACACTTCTAAATAAAATTGTTACATATGGATATCTAAATATGATCTGTCACAACCTATTTTTAGTTTATTTAGCCTTATTCCAAAATGTGTGTGTAAAAAGATCTATGCAAGGAGAAAAAAGATTTGACAGGATACACCACGTTATTAGTTTTCTCTGGATGGAGTGATTTTCAATTTGTGCTATATATTTCCGTATTTTTTCTTCACTTATTTGACAATGAGTATGCACTACTTTATATTCAGAATAATAAATTTAAGTCCATTTTGAAATCCGCACGTAAAATATCACATGACAACAAGATACGGATATATTAGTATGTGATATCTTAGTATGTTTTAAATGAATAAATATTATTAATGCTAAATACACTAGGAATTATGCCAGGTTTTTTTTAGTCCAATATTCCAGTCTTCCAAAGATTGAGATCTCTTTCTAAAGAAAAGGAAAGCATGGGCATGAACTCTTCCGAATGGGTCCTGAGTTAAAAGGAATATTATTGGTTTATGCTCAAGAAAGCCAAGGTCTCATGCACATTCTTGAATAACTCACATTTCAGGTTTTGTTACTGACTCTTAATATGTGAAATTATATCACCCGTCCTTTTCAGTTGAAGAAAATTTATGGAAAGGATTCGTCCACTTTTATTAAATCAGAGTCCATTTAGCCTTGGCTGATTTGGGCTACATTTTATGGAGTATTCCATCAATGAGATGGAAATGGGAATGAGAATGAGAAAAAAAAAGAGAAAATAAATTTGGGCTTTGAAAGGGGAAACACAATACATAAAAATACGCAATAAAAATTGAACCGAAAATTAAGCATCATTAAACTTTCTCAAACATGAACTTATTTAAACTTGGAGAGGGAAAAGAGAATACATAATCAGTTTTACAATCATGCCTATTCAAACCTGGAAAGTATTTCCCTTTAAAAAAAATATCTTAAACTGGAGAAGGTAAAAGGCGTCACAGAAATTATGAGCACATCTGAATTACAGAACAAATCTTCCTAAGTAATGTTATTTTAAGCCAGTATATGGATTTTACCTAGAAATTTTTTCTTACTCCTCCTTTATATTAAATATTTAAACACTATGGCAATGACAATTTGCAGAAAGCTGGAACCAAGCTGATGTTAATGACAGATGTTAGCACAACTGATCCACAACACCTAATGACTTCAAATGTGTGTTTCTGCCAATTGAGCGTGAAACTGTTTTTGTTTCTTTTCTCAATTCTGAAATTGCTCCTTTATGATACAACCTCCTATTCATCCGAATATGCTCTAGAAATTATGGAATATCATTGTTTATAATGAAAGCCAAGCAGAGTTGAAAGAATTTAGCTATGAAGCTTGCACTTATTTTTTATAGTAAAAAAGTCAGACATATTAATTCTGCTAAGGTTCCTTGTAGTAACCTATTCCTGTTACTATTTTATCCTTTTTGACTATCTCAGTGTGATCAAACTAAAATATTAAAATTTATGCATATATATTTAATTGCTTTTAAGAGTTTTAGGAAAACTCTATAAAGTGTTTCCTAATTTTAGACTTTGAGACTGATTGAGAATTGTTTGTTGTGTTGTTTGATGATAGTGATAATGATGATGAAACAGTTACCTCATGAACTAACACTAATGAATTTATTTACTGAATTTCCTTTAGACTTCAGCCGCTATCTTTCATAAGCATAGTCCTTTGATAGTTGAGTCCCCCGTACTACCACCTTGGTCAGAACTCAGGTTGAACTAGCTTTGTGTTCTGTATCTGAAAACGGTGCCAGTGATACTTGGAGGAAGAATATGATTACCATAACCTCTGCGATATCAACTGTGAAGGCTGGGCTGTTAAAATCTATAATTTCCGAATGGATCTAAATTTTATCTACTTACATTTCAACTCTGCATTACTTCTCTGAGTTATGACATTCATGTTTACTTAACGGTGTATCTTCTTTTGTTTTTTGTTTTTTCCCTTAAAATTGAGACTTTACAACTGCAAGGATATGTTTTAGAGTTTTTTTAGTTCAATTTAGCTATTTTATAAGTTCTAGTTTATCTGGGTGAAGACACTGTAATTTGAAAGAGAAGGTCGTTTCGCTGGAAAGAAAGCCAACTATCTAGCTCTAAAAGTTTAATGGTGTTTAAAACAATTTTAACAACCTCATAAAGAACATTCTAGTACCACTGATCACACTGAAAGATACAGATACATTTTAATGACTCAGCAGGGTCCACTTGAAATTGAGAGCCCATTCTAAAATTGCAGTATAAAGAGGTAAAAACATCTAAAGAAGCCTTATCAAAAAGCTGTGAATAGTTCTTTCTATGAACAGTAATCATCCGTATCCCTACCCACTAACTCAGGTCATTACAATGCTTTAAAAAGTATTTAATCGTTCTTCCTTTGTAGAAATCACTTCACTGGGGAGTCATAGCGAGCCCTGGACAGGCTGTCCCACTTCTTTGTAGATCCTCACTGATCTCATCTTTGTCTTCTTTGGTAATGTCCCTGAGTTTTGAACATCTCTACTGCTCCTGCTTGGACAAAGCCTTCCTTCAGGAGGCACATCCTATTCACATGTCCACACGTGAAAAAAGTCTAGCTAAGATTTAGCTCTGAATTCCTGTTCACTGAAAAACAAAGAAAATAATCATTTGACCCTCTGGTTTTTCAATGTCTAGAGTTTTCAGAGAAGGGAATTCCCTAAAATTTGTAGACTTCCCTGGTGACCTGAATTTTTCTCTTCAAAGCAGAGTCTTTTGAGATTCCACTTCCTCAATGAAAAATCAATATGTCAAATAACCATACTCAAATGAGCAAAGGAACTAAAGACTGAAAGCTACTTTACAATCAAGCTTTACAAAACTAAAGAAAATCATATATAATTATTTTATTTCCAAAGGCTAAATGTTTAAATCATACTTTTGCCTTAACCAAATCTGATGCAAAGTTTGGAAGAAACAATTAACTCCTTTGTGTAAAATATATTTGTAATATTCAAACCTATTAACCAATTAACCCATTTCAGACTGCCTATATTCAAATCCCTGTCCTGCTACTTACTAGCTTTGTGGTTTTGGACATGTCACTTAACCTCTCTGTGTCTCAGTTTACTCATCTGGAAGGAAAAAACATAGTATCTGTCTCATTGCATCTTTTATTAGATTAAATGCAGATTGGCACATAGTAATCATTCAGTAAATGCTAATTATCACCATCATTATCATCTATTTCCTCCGGTGCCATCAGTATATATGGGTGTTTGTTTGGCTGGAAGGGGAACATTCCCAATTGGAGAACAGAATTGGAGAACACTGTCATGCATTTCATATGTAAACCACAACTTAACTCCTTATTTGAAACAGTGGAGAAATGGTTGCTTCAAATTTAATTGACTCTAGATTTTTACAAAGGGCCTTTTTTTGTAGGATCTTAATATTAAATATGTAAGGAGTGGTGAGAAATCTATTAAATCTCAGAAGAGGAGGAATTTGGCGTTAGTATACTTACTCATCTTCCTTTTACTGTGAGGTGGTGAACCAAAGGACCACTGGGCACATAAGAGCTTGTTCTTCTAGGATACTGTATGTCTCACAAGAGTATCTCCCCTCTGTTTTAAAGGTTCGTTGGGGTGATAAAGGATCTACTGAGGAAGGCGCAAGGCTAGAGAAAGCCAAAAATGCTGTGGTGACGATTCCTGAAGAAACAGAGGAACCCGTCAGGCCTCGACCACCTCGACCCAAACCCACGCACCAGCCTCCCCAGACAAAGTGGTACACACCAATTAAGGTAACTGTCCACATGTTGTGTAATTTAACTGAAACTTCCTAGGGAAACTATAACTCTCAAGAAATGATAGCTCTTTTAGTCTCCCTCTTCCACCCCCACCACCCGCAATTCTCTGAAGGAGGACCAAGGTACATTAGATAGCAGACATTCATTTTACATCATAACAACTGAATACTTTCGCAGCAACAAGAACCTCTGTTTTTGTTATTTATTTATTTATTAGTTTAATGAAATGAGAGTAGAGAATAAGGCTTTCCCGTCTTCATTTTAACTCATTTATTCGGCAAATAGAAGTTGAGAACATTGCCTCAGCATTTACAAATCATGTTCCCTGCAGGGCCGTCTTGACGCGCTCTGGGCTTTGTTGCGGCGGCAGTACGACCGGGTTTCCCTGATGCGACCTCAGGAAGGAGACGAGGTTTGTATGTGGGGATGTGCTGGGAAGGGCTGACCTGACCGCGTGGGTCCATATAATGAAGTTAGTGAAATAATCATCAAAAAGAATTTAAAGCCCTCATTACACTTGAGGAAGAAATTATTATTGTCTTGTGCAAATTCCTATTACATAGGGTGCTTAATAAATTATCTAATGTTAGAATCCATCTTCAAGCCACTGTTTAACACAAGTCCCTTTTCAAGGAGTACATAAAAATTAGGGTCCATTGTACAAATGCTTTGATAAGCACACTCACTGCTTCAGCCTTTGACTTGGACGACATCATGTTCTGACGTTTCACCCAGTGGGGAGGACAGACTGGGCGTTAGTAGTTGAAACCTCTCTCTAGCATTTACTAGCAATGTGCCTGGGGAACATGCCTCAGAGCCTCTGTTTCTTTACAAATAAATATGTATTTCCTTACCTCCAACAGTTGATTTAATCTCATTTCGTGAATATATGAAAGTGTCTTTAAAGTTATAAAGCATTATAGAAATCTGCAATGGTGAGATATAGACACAGGTATGTATAAAAATACATATATACACACACATATATATATGTGTATGCATTTTCCCTAAAAAGGAAGACTATTTGAGGCTTTTTTGTTTTGGGAAATTTGGCTAGAATTCTCCAGTTTTATAATTTCTTTAAGATAGTAGCACTATTTCCTATTGTATCAATGTAAGAAAAATCGCTTAAAACCTTTTCATATGTAACACTGGGCAGGTTTGGTTCAGAGAGACAACACTGTTTATAACAGGATCGTTTCGTTCTGTGTCAATGTGATTATCATTCTGTTTTAACAAGTGCATGAACTTCACTTCAGCTTCAGAGGACTTGAGGTTCATTCAGGTCTGATAGGCTACTTTTTTTAAGGCTGAAATAATTGATTAGATTAATATTTATTTTACAGTGCCAAGCTAAGTTATATTTAGTGTTATATGATTCTAGCTTGGTGTTTAAAATACAAAAACATCAAAATCTTAAGATTTTACTTCTATGAGATGGCGGTAATTTTTAAAACATCTGAGTTCAACCATTTAGGAAATCCTATTTGAGAAAATATTCCTGGAATATTCCCAATAGCTCATTTGCCCTTTGCTAGGACCATAGGTCGAGAGAACCAGGTGGTTTCTGAAGCAGCCTCTTTCATTACCAGACCACTGTGGTTAATAGAAAGTTCTTATATGTAATGAAATTTGTGCCTCTGTTTAAATTCATGCATGATCTGAGTTCTGCTTCTGGAGCAACATATAACTACTTACTCTTCAACATGCTAAATTTCTACTTTACCTGTTTTAAAATTGCTTTCATGCATCATCTTAGTTTTTTCTCCCCCAGGTTAGACATTAGTTCATTTGTTCAATAATTTTCATCTTTTTAAGTACTGGGTATTGCACTAGCACTGAAGATGTATTGGCCAGCAAAAATAGACAATGGTTCCAGCACTTGCCAACACTTTATATATTCTTTTAACTCTCATGATTAAAATTTAGCTTTTAGCCTTTATCGTTCCCACTAATTTTGGCTTAATTCAATAATTTTTGGATTATAAATATGCACAAATGTCATCAGGTCATACTGGGGGGTGGGTACAAACTGTAGCCTTTGCCTTTAAGAAACGTAAAATTTGTTTGGGAAACAACACACATACAAAAATAATATTTATTCCAGAGTGTGGTCTGGGCCATATTATAGATAGGTACCACGTACTCTTGAGTGCATAGAGGAAGAGATGAACTCATCCTGGAGGAATTTGGGGATGCTGCTTCAAAAACATAGGCCTTTTGTCTTTGAAAATGGGTGGGGTTTCATCATGTGGAGTTCAGTGCAATGAGCATTTCCATAGATGAAGCGTCATGAGCAGAGTCTCTGAGGCAGCCAAGAATAGTGATCTGTGGTTTATATGATAGTCTGGGGTTGGAGGTTAAACCATATTGATAGGTTGGGAATAGAAGAGAAGGCATCTGAGTGGATAAATTGATATATTTGGTTTTTTAAATAATGCGTTGTACTCATTCTTTCATTCGCTCAACAACTATTTATCTAATGCCTAACATGTACCAAGCATTTTGTTAAATATCAAATAAATTTAACATTCTTCTTAAATTATAGTGCAAGAATATTCTATGTGTTGTCCCAACAGATTAGAGAATTATTTTTTTATGATTGAAGAGTAATGCCCCATTATTTTGACCAAGATTTACTTTGTTTTTTAATAATTGGTCACACTTTTGTCTAATATAGTCCTAAAGCCTTTTATTCTAACTCTTGAGGTTAAATTGTTTCAAAATTCAGAATTTTTCAGATTTTAGGACTACATATATAGTCCATATATCAGATATTATATAAAGCAGCATCTCCTGATCACATTATTGAGACATTTTCCTACAGAAATATTAATTCTACAAGTGGGTAGACTATAAATAGTCTCAAGTTAGTTCAGGTCAGGTTTTGCTTCCAAATGACGATGTTTGGTCACAAACTTAGCATAAAACTTTCAGTTTTCAAAGATTTTGTATTTCAAAGATATAAATAAAACAGTAGAACTTTATTGTGTGTTAACTAAAACTCCAGTGTTCCACTCTTCACCTATGTATGCTCTTTATGATTTTTATTTGTTTTTATTTAAATTCAGGACTTTAAGCTTAGTAAACATCAATTGTTGGTTCAATTAATTGATTTGTTTTCCCAACAAATCTATATTATGATTATATGTGTGCCTGACACAGTCTGACTTACTCTTTCTTCATAATACCTATTCTTGATAGCTTTACTGCTTCCAACATTTTGTCAGCTGCAAATTTTTGTCACTTACTTCAAGCCACTGTCAAAAGCTCAATATGGTACTACTCCATGAGAGCTTTTCCCCACAGGTTGACACTCCACAGTTAATTGACATTAATATGGTAAACCTAGCAACCCACCCTTAGTACATACTCAGTTTATGTCTTATTCACAAGGATAATTAATAAATTTTGTTAAATAATTGGCTGAATTTAAGGTCTAATGTATATTTATGTATTCCCCCAACCAACCAAACCAATGACGCAAAATTATTTGATCATGGAAATCAGGTAAGCTTAGCATGATTTGCCCTTTTGCTTCTGTTTCTTGCTAGTGATCCTTTATAATATTATTTTTTAGACTGGGATTTCATGTCAAGTTTATAGTTACCAGCATATAACTTTTTTCCTTTAGATAACTTGGGAAATCTTTGTCCTCCTCCCTTTCTTATTTCCCATCTCCCCATTTTTCATGTTTCACAAAGATTATTAAGAATATCTGAGTTTCTGTTAACTCCACGTCATCAACCAGGTCCTCTTCATTTGATAGAATTAATTCCAATATACACTTCCCATCCCACACATATACTTAACTATAACCTGTATTTTTTCAGAGATTAAGTGATAGAATTACACAGCAAGAATCATTCCAACACTTTAGCAGAATTGGTGTTCTGTACATTATTAGCACAACTGATGAGTCCGGGCATTTGTTATATGTTTACATTATGTTTTAGGAAGTCATCATACTGTTTTGGTTGCCTGGTCTCTAGAATGCTTTACTTCCATCCTTCCTTCACCAATTCCTTCCTTCCTTCCATCTGTCCAGCATCTTATTTTTTTCTCTTTGTTTCGTCTCAAACACATTTATCTCCTTTCACTTTCAGGTTTTCTAATTTCTTATACTAGTTTATGCATTTCTTATATGCTACACTAATTTTCTCTTTGGCTTCTTCTCCTGAAGGAAGCCTCTTAATTGCTCTATTCTTATTCTCACGAGAACAGTAGATATCGTATTGACAAGGCCAACCATGTGACTCTGTGATACTTGTGCCCAAAAGAATCTGCACCAATCATAGGACACTTAATCATAGTAAATATTTGGTGGATTTTATTTAGAAGGCTTTAAAATTACTGAAATATATCAAATATTATTGTCCAAAAAAGTAATATTTAATTATATGTTTAAATAAAACCATGTTTGCATGGTGCAGTGGCATAATCTGTACTGACACTCTAACATTCTACAAATTTTATAAGAAAAAGAACACACAATATTTCTTAGATTCTAGTACTTGTTTTAGAGTATCTTTATTTGATAAACAAAGTAATTTATCCAGTAAGAAAATGAGGAAGAGGCAGAAGAGAATAAGGGATTCCGAGCATATTTGGCACAACTGATTTTGATGCGTGATAGTAGAATAGGATGGTTTGCTGTGGTAATGCTTTATCTGTGCATGAGAAGACCATGGCTCACCATTACCTCTAATTATTGGGGCTAGTTATTTAAGCCCTCAAAAATTAAACTGCCTGAAATCTATGGTTTTCACCAATTTAGTTTAGATAGACATGGTTTGTCTCATAGGATTCCATGGAGTAGAGAAAATTTTAAATTTAGGAGACTGAGATGACCAAGTGGCAGTGTCCTCCACTTCTCTGGCTAATCTTTGTGTTGAATTTTCTTGGCAAGCCAGGGCATAATCATTGGATGAGAAAATTAGTCTTGGGGTTCTTTTGAGAGCGTTAGATAACCTCCTTCACCTGTGATTGGGCTCCACTGCATAACAAAGGGTAACCTCGGTCTTCAGCCTTCTCCCCTGAAACCAATCAGTACTTGATTAAATTCAGTTAAACACTGAACTGAAACTACTCAGACTACTCAGCACAGATTTCATATATGTGTGTACTATGTATATAGTAGATATTCATTGTCCTTTGAAACTGTTTACCACTTGGATATCATAAATCTGTTTTTCTCATTAAATTTTCCCATTAAATATTAGGAAATTTGTAAATAGTATTCTATCAGCTTAGGTTACATACACTGATTCCCCCTGAAAAGGTTTGTCTCTGCATACCAAATAATTCATTGGAACAAATGTTATTAATTATTCAAAGCCAATTCTTTTAAAAAGAAACTTTATCAACATAAATTGGTGAATAAATTTTGCAAATAATTTTATTTTCCTGTGCTTGCAAAGGCTTGTGTGCGCTTACTGTTGATTTGAAGTATTTATATACTGGTATAGGAGCTTTGTGTATTTGTGTGTGTGTGTGTGTAAAGCAATTTGTACATTGTAGAACTTAGAAGACTTGGAAAAATTTTCTAATCATTGGACATGGATGCAGTTTGTTTTATATTGTCAAGAATGTCGACCTTCTCATTTGTGAATATTAAAGGAAGCAATAGTCCTTCTCTCTTTTTCCTTTTTTAAAGGCAAAACAAACTTTATGCTGCTTAAGAGAATAAAACAGAATTGTTTTCAGGTTGTGGCTGATGGTTCCAAAATAACAGAACCTCTGCCTACTCAAAGGCGTGTTTTCTACCTCGGAAAACAATCTTGTCATTTATTTATAAATTGTTTACTGCAGATTCTTCCTCTTGAGAGTCTAGTAAACAAATCGGCGTACGTGGAACTAAGCCCAGAGTCACGCACGTTGTTACTCCGCAAGTCCCATCACGCTGGCTTTCAAGCCAAACGCTCTCCTTTTACGGCTCCGAGGCCGCACTGGGCTCATTTGCGGAAGAATTCACAGCTGAGTTGAAAGCCTTGATCAAGTAATTGAAGTTCAGGCATAAAGTATCAAAGCGGCGCGAGAACTTTCGCTCCGCGCCGGCTCGCGCTGCCTCCCGCGCCCCAGCCCCTGCCGAGGCGGCGGGGCCGCGGGCTTTGATGGCGGCCGCAACTCCTCCGAGTCATGAATGTTTCAGCGCGCGGCGCGCGAGGTGAGGGCCGCGCGTCCAGGTGTAAGCTAGCAGGTTGTCGCCGACATCTGTTTGCAGCAGCGGCAGCGGCCTCCCCAGGCCGCGGCGAGCGGCCGGATTGTCAGCGGAGGTAGTTGAGAGCGGCAGAAGCGTTTTGGTCTCACGCTCGCTGCCTGGAGGCCTGAAACACCAAAGGTAGGAGTGGGGGTGGACACAGCTGCGCTCCCAAACTTGCCTTAGGCACAAATAAAGAGATCTAATGCAGTTTGACTCCGTTGCGGTGGGGAGACAAGGACAGAAAGCCACTTCAGAGACAACTTAACGCTGCAACATCTGCCGCCAAGTTTCCAGGGAGTGACAGGGGACAGCAGGTACAGATCGAAGTCTCCACATAAACAACCTCCGCTAAGCCGTGGACCCTTTTGAAGGGCCGCCATCAAACGGGCTGGAGTCCGCAGCAGGAGTTTGGTTTTCAAAGAAGTGTTTTGTTTTTGCAATAACAAGGTAATTTATAAATGATGCATTACCATGCGTTCTTTTTATTTGAAAAGAGTGAGAGAAGCAGAAAGACAAAGAAAGAAGAAAGCGCAGCGCAAGTTTTGGAGTTGTTCCACAAACCAATTAAATCTCCGAGGAGCTTCTTGGCTGGAACCGAGGTTATGTTAACCTTCAGACCGCGATCCCTCCTTCACCAGTGAGCAGACATAAACTTATATTCTGCAATAGAAGAATCCTGGGGTTGGTAACGCCCGTGAAGTACATCTACTATTTGTTTTTAAACGTTTATCATAGGGCTTCTTGTTACATGGAGGTGAAATGGAATTGCATTTTTTTCCCAGATGAATGTGATTTTTTTTAGTAAAACAAAATTTAGAAAATTGCATTGACTTCAGTTTTCTTCGTATTTATAAAGGCTTCAGTACCTGCAGTTGGATGTTAAAAATAAAATTTTAAGTCGAAAGTAAGAATTACACGTTCCTTTAACATTTTCCTCTTTTGAGCGGGCTCCCCCTCTACCACCTAGATTCAGCCAGGAAAAAAATTCAGGAATGTGAATAATTTTCACTAGAAATATTACGAAAACCTAATTGTGCGCACAATCACATATGTGTGACATAATAGAATTGGTTACAATATTAGCCTGACAAGTAAAGCTCCAGGGCATGGTAAAATAATAGTCCAGAGTAATGTAAACTATTATCATTAATAAAATTTAGGCTCCCTACCCTGAGGAAGTGTCTGCAGGACCACTGTGAGATAAAGGAAGGGTACCTTCTTAAAGGCATCCTTCTGAATGGGAGTAGGGAGGGAGCAATGGCCTGGGGAGAGATGCTAGTGTGTGGCAACGTTTTCATCAGTCAGTGGTGAAGTAAGCAACATAAGTGCATAGTGAGTTCCAAATTAAGTTAAATTTACGTTGAGAAGACTTTTGTTGTGCAGATATAATTTTCATTTGTTTTTGAAATAAAGTCTATTCTGATAGAATTCAATGCCAGTTCTCCCATCTTTTAAAAAATCTGAGAACATAGGTTCATTTCAAAGGCACCAGAGAAGCCTCAGTGGCACATGATTCAGGCTAGAACGCCGGTTCACATCTCTAGTTCTGGATTTATGCTCACTCCTCTGCCAGTCCTGCTTCTCAGTTCTCATGCTCAAGACAAACTGGCCTCACCATCTTCATTGGCGGCCTCTTCAAAGATTCTAACCCTCCCAAGGATCGCTCTGAACTCCCTTGTGCTTTCAAGTCATCTTCACTATTAAACCACTCCATCTCCGGACTGGAGAAGCATCTTGATAGCAGAGATTTTGTGCCACGCTGCCTTCAAGTTCCCCATCGCATTTGCAAAATGTAAACCACTGTGGGTGTTTCTGAGCAGATTGAAACCGTCACTTAAATGATTCGAGATTTCAAACGTTTTTAGTGCTTAGCATTATGCTGCTAATGACTGCATTCTTAAACTTAATTTTTAGATTCCATATTGATCTTTTGTGTCATATAGCCAGAGTTTAGAATAAATTTTAAGAACTGTAAGAAAACCCTTTATTTTAGCCTAATCGAGTCAGTCCTATTGTACACAAAATGCACATGGTCCCTTCAAATCTTTCCTTTTTTTAATACTTTAGAGAAAAATATCAATATGTTTTAAAACTGAAAATTGATTCCTTACGTTTTATTTCTGCAAGATCTGAAATTTTACGTGATCCTTTAGGCCAATTACCATGTGACATCACTGGGAAAGAGTACCACTAGACTTTCCCGTTACCCTTTGTGTCATTACTAGTACCTTTCCTTCTTAGTATCGCTTGTCTTCATATTTCAGGGCAGCCTTAAAATACCTTAAATATCCAGTTTAAATTAGTAGAAGCAATTAACTTTGTACATATTTGGAAGATAAATTTTTACTAGAACACACATGTCATGAACATGCCATTATTACTACAATCCTGCTGACTGATTTGTGAGTGTGTGTATAGGTATAGATGTGTGTATGCTATGTTTACTATAAATATAAATGTATGTGTATTCCTGTAGAACATGTTTTCTCAGTGTATATCATCAGCCAATGTCCGTTATAGTGGAAAATAAATTCATGAAATAGAGTGCTTTTTTGATACCATTTCTTAGCTTAAATAAAACTATCTCTTAATTATGTATATAAGTTGGCAAGTGTTGACTCACTTTGGTTCCGTAAAGTGAAATACAGAATATGTGACATTTAATCATTTAAATTACCAAATATTATTTTTTTCCAGAGAAAATATAAATAGAACTTGGATATTTAATTGTTTTTCCCCCCATCCAAACGTAATTTATATTTAGTGGCATCATATGCATTTTATGTATTAAATTGTAAGTTTAGGTAGAGATATTTCTTGATTATAATTGATCAGCAACCTTTTGATAATCGAGACAAATTATTTGTGTAATTTCCTCTTCTCAAATTAACGCACTGATTTTAGAAGTAAACTTTTTTATTCATCATCAGTGGGCTTGGGCACACTGAAAGAATACTTAAAAAATAGCAAGAGTTAATATTGATTGACCAGGGCTGAGCGTTATTTTTTTAGTCTCAATAAACAGCTTTGATGTAGAGCATTTTGAGGACATCAATTTAAATCATCCTATTAGGAGCAAAAATATCAGCACAGATACAGTTTTTAACCTTTTTTCTTCTATCTTTGAATACTTTATGTATAGTCTGTATTTTTAGTTACAGAGGATTAAATATATACTTATTTAAGTAAATCACTTTATAATTTCCAATTTACAAAAATATATATTATTCTGCATATGTTAAATATTCAGTTTTCGGTTAGAGCTCAAAGGACCCAGTCCAAGGGGGAAAAAGTGTATTTCTTTTAGACAGTTTATTATTTTAACAAAGTACATTATGATGGTGCCTTTATGTCTACCAGAACCCCATTTATAAGTTTAGTTTAAGGAAACCTTTATAACTCAGTTAAGGAAATGGGCTTGAATAGTAAGCTTTTATTGCCCCCTTATTCTTAAAAATGAATTTATATTGACACATTATACAAATATATTCTTTTAAGGGAAATAAATGCCCCTTTTTTTGCTAAATATCTTTCATTTCCTTTTTTATTTCTAAATGAAACTCTAAGATTTTTATAGTATATACTTATAAGCTCTGAGTAAATCCTCTTTAAAATTGCTTCACAGGATCTAATTATATTTCCCATTAATTCTACTCAGTCAAATTGCAGCCTCTAACGTTTGAGAAATTTGAAACTGATGAAACTTTGAGGTATAAAATAAAAGTGATTTACTTTCAAACCTTGCAAGAGTTATGTTTAAGAATACCAGTGGACATTCATTTGTTTACTATTTTATTTGTCTGACTTTGGATTAAAAATTGACTTTTTATTTCAAAAGGTTACAAGAAATTTCTCACTTTTTCTCCTTATGGTTTCTTTTTTTTTTAAATTAACGCAGTTGGGATAGTTTTTACAAACTCCCATTTCAGAATCATCTTATTCTCTGATATACCTCATCTCTCTCTCTTTAGAGAGCTCTTTTCACTTGGAAAATGTGGGAAAAAGATGCTTGTGTTTCCTAAACTTTATATTCCCATAATGATTCTTAGCAAGGAGGTTAGTATACTGAAAATAATACATATTATATATATTTTTCATAATCTTGTCCAGTGCTATGCATATTTTGATTTGTATCAAAATTAGAGATTTCCAACAGTTCTCCTTTTAATCAAACACTGTTTCCTACTTACAATAAATTTTCTACTACAGGTGTTTCCTTACACGAATGATTTCTTAAAGGTTTAACCTTTGATTGTATGTTTTCTTCCCATCTCACTTTTCTTGGAGACTTTTTTTCACATAGACTTTCACTGCTTTGCTTTCATCATTTGTAGACAATTCTCTCCTCCTTCCTCAATTCTGCTGGCCTGTCTCTGAAAGCTTGCGTGAGTTTTCCTCTTGGGTGGCCTATTGTCACCACATTATCTGTGTTTAATTGGACTTATCCCACGTTCTCCGTGTATGGCCCCCAAATTTTAGTCGTATAACTTTTCTCTCAGTTGTTCTCTCTACCCTTCACCTGCTGTGTCTAAGCTCGAGCCCGGGAGACCTCACGGTTGCCACAGCTGCATGAGCAGGGTGCAGACTTTCACTTTCTAATCCTGGGTACTATGTGCCATGCCAACAAATCACAGCACTTCCCTAGAATGTGCACAAGATATTTAGTGAACAAAATTGTGCCTATTAATGTCCCTCTTAGTTTTATGATAATTGATTAAAAATAAAAATGAGCTATTGAGGAATATACACATTAGCCTCTGGTGATTCTTAAGATACATCTTTTTGACTTTGTAGAATTTAAAAGTTTTTGTTACCATGACTTGTGATTTTACCTTCGTGGCTCTTCCCTGACACTAAGCTACTTAGAAAATTACGACCTAAAAGTGATTCTGAAATTTGACAAATTTGAATTATTTCTTATAAAGATATGACTGAGGATGGTGGTACGTAAAAATGTTATTTATATGGAGCTAAGATTTATCATTTTTGGATGGTGATTAATTTTTAATTTATAATTAAATCTATTAAACATTTTCTGAGTTATAAAAGCATGACACAATCATTTTCCCTTAGCTTGAATTCTGAATAGGTGAAGCCTTGTAATTTTTATTAATTCTCTTGCATAACCACCTTCTGCGCATGCCTGCATGTGGCTTATGCTGGCTCTGAGTGCTTCATTAGTCTGGTTTACAGAAATGCTGGCTCTTCTCAACAAACAGGGAGAAGAGGGCTGACGATTGAATTCAGTTCCTTCCTCTAGAAGTGTGACGGCTTTATCTGTCTTCTGAATCCAGATTTATGAACTAGTCCTATGCTCTTAACTAGATTAGTTCCTTTTCCATTAACTGCTTAAAGTAGGGCAGCTGTCTGAGCTGTTGGTTGTAAATTTGCTAATGTCTACTTTGTTAATGTCAGATACAAAAGGCAACAGATAACAGGATCAAAGTTTCAGGACCTAGGTTTTCACAGCCTGAAATGGGCATGGAAGGGTTGATGGAGTGGGGAATTGAAGAGATGGGAAGTGTTACAATGGGGAAAAGGGGATGACTTCTGTCATTAATCTTAATTAATTGCCAAGAGTTTTAAATCTGAGATGTTAATACTGAAGTTAAGCCCTTAATACACTGTTCATGCTTTGGCATCAGATGCTCTTTTATAAGATAAGAGGTTTAGGAGGGAGAGAAGAGTATGTGTGTGTATCTTACATAAATATTTTCATGTACATCTTTCAAACATTTCCCTGAGTTAGTATTCAGGCCTTCACTTTTGACAGTTACTGTAGGGCTGTTAGGAATTATAGACAAGTAACAATAAATCCAAATAAAATCCCTAGGTATAGCAACAGCAGTAAACCTGAATAATATTACTTTCGTGTTTACCAGCATACAAAATACTTCACTGAAGGGGAAATGTCAGATTATGGGCTGAAATAGAAGGAGGGACAATCGGGGCAGAAAGGGGACAAGAAGGGAAGAAAAAGGAAAAAGAAGAATGGGAAGGAGAGATTACTCCTCTGAAAAACTTGCAGGTAATAGGAGAATGAAGTGTTTATTTAAGTAATAAACTACAAATTTTATGTTTGCAAGATTGCATATTCCACCATTGCAGCCCTAATCATTTGGAATTAAACAAATTGAACCTTGAAATGACTAAGCAACCTTTTCTTAAAGTCTGTCTTTTTTTCCTCCCTCTGTGGCTGTTCCACTCATGTCGGTCAGGTAAATCTCCCTCCACTATTAAATCTATGTGATTATTCTGTGATACTTTTCAATGTGAAATTGCAACTAACTGTATTAATTGTGAGTATTTTGTCTATAGAAAAATGACTTGCAATTCTTCCAGAGGAAATCTTACTGTCTACAAATTTAAAATCACAAGTTTGGCTTTGAGATATATTTCTTCTGTATATATGAGATATATGTTTCTGCTGAGAAAACAGCAATGTTTTCTCCCTTTTATGATTAGCTTTAAATGTAAATGGGAAAAAACATGAAAATGAAATAGTGTTTATTTATTTTATTCACCTATGTATTTTTGCACACAGTAACTAATTATTGGAGAGACAATGCAAAAATCTGCAGGTGTCAAGAGATTAGATTTTCTTTTATAGACAGTGGAGATCCAGTAACGTTTGGGAGCTGGGCAGTAACATGATCAAATGAAATTGGAATTGGGCTCTTGGAAGTTTCTCAAATAAATTTGTGACAGGAGTGGAGATAGTATCTGTTTTTCTGTATAGCTCAGCCCTGTATCAATGTTTTTATCTTTCTATATAATAGTCTTTCATCATGAGTCACAAAAAGAATCACATAAAAATTGGATCTGATGGATTGTTGAATGGTCAAGTGGTTTCTTGAATAAAATAACACTTTTTTCCAATAGAAATGCCATCTTTTTTTTGAACACCAACTTAGTTCATTAGCTAAAAGAAGCCAGAGATTCGTGGCTTCAGATATTTTTCTTGATTTGTCAGGGGTCTTCCTTCTTTTTAGGAATATTTAGATAGATAACTGAAGCTCAGGCTTGCAACACAGATGTGCACAAATTCATGTGTTTGTTCATAGGTGCATATGTGTGTGGGAGGGTATTTATGTGTCTGATGGGGGTGACAGGGCATTGTAGTCGTTGAGGGCACTCATAATATCAGGAAAGAGGGAACACTTTTTTTCATTGGTAAGATTTGGAGCTCAAATTGAGCTAACAGTCATTGAACACCTGCTATGTCTTAGGTGTGTTCAATAGGTAAGTTCAACTCTTAACGGCGCTAAGAGTTAGGGGTCACATTAGTCCCGTTTTACAGATGAAGAATACGAGACAGAGGTATTTAGTGAATTTCCCAAGGTTACGTTGCTGAAAAGGAAGAGAGCCTAGATTCAAACTCAGGGTATTTTTTTATTTCCAGTTCAGTGAGTGCTCCATTATGCCATGCTGTCGTTTTACAGTGCCATACTTTATTCTTCTCTCTGTTCAGTCAATAACTGAATTAATGCTATCATACAGGTAGGGAAATACTTTTAAAACTTCAGTTTTGAATCTGATTCTCCTGTTGTTGAGATTATCAATTTTATATCTATATCTATAATAAATTAGCATGTATTCAGAATGCATGCATATTACTTGATTATGTATGTGTGTATATATATATATAATGTACATTTAATTTTTGTGCATCTATAAATAAAATAATGTTTAGAAGTGGCAATAAATTCCACAGAAAGTTCATAAGCTACATGGAATAAGAAACTTTTGCATTATAACGGACCTTAGAAGTTGTGTAGTTCAACCCCTTTGTATGCGTCAGCTTCCACCTCCACTTCAATTCTATGCCCTAGAAGGAAGAGCATGTTCAAAGGCACAAGAGGGGTGAAATATTTTGCATATTCCAGGAATTGCAAGTAGTTTTCAAGGCTGGAGCAAGAGACTGGGAGTTGGGGAGGTAAGTTATGGGAGGAAGGCAAAATTACAGCAATTCCTAGAGCCCTTGGTGGTACACTGGTAAGATCACTACAATGGGAGTCAGGAGACTCGGCATCTCTCTACTGTGATTGGTTAGCATGAAACCTGGCACAAGTTTCCTCATCTCTCTGCTCCTTGTTTTTCTCAATTGTATATAGAGAAATCAGTGATCACAAAGATTTGAATTCTAGCAATTTTGTCTTTGTATCTAGTTCCAACCAAGCCAGCTCTATGAAGATGGGCCTGCTCCTGTTATGGTCACCAGGGTGTCCCCAGGACCTTGTGTGTTGCCTCTCAGACAATGGGCTTTAATAATCTTTGATGAGTGAAAGAATTTATGTAGGTAGAAAGTTTGGTCCATTGTTTACAAATTTGTTTAAATTAATTCATACTCTTTAGTGATTAGATATTTCATGAGGACAGCAATAATTAATAAATACATTTAAACATTTTACAAGTTACTATAAGAATTAAAAAATGGCATTTGTTCCTCACAATATTCTGAAACATGTTTGCATAACTATAATGATACTATAATTCTAGATCCATAGTGGATATTTTGCTATTATTATGCTGTAAATAAGTTGAAAACAACTGCATATGGAAGAAAGTTAAAGAGGATACAAGTTTAATAGAGCAGCATATATAAATTTTATGCCAGTTTTCTCTCTTTATAAGATGTATCTTTCTTGCTGCTTTTCTTTCAAAAAAAGAGAAGGTATTAATGTGTAATCTTAGATTATCTCCATTGTCATTTTGATATGTTGCAATTTGCTGCCTTGTGTCACAACTGCAAGATAATTTAAACACGAAGTTTATTTTATTTAATACTATCACAAGGAGTGAAATACTAATGTGTTCCTGTCATTAAATATCTATAGCTACATGGACCTCTTCTCTCGTTGGGTCATTGTGAAATTGATTTTCCAACTTGGGCTAACAATAGAGGACAAATGTTAAATGAAAATCAATAACTTTGATTTAAATCAGCTAAATACACTCCTGTTATTAAGTGGTCTTTTTCCCTTTAGCTAACTAGATGACAAATAACCTCTAGCTTTTGAATGCTTTTAACATAAACCTCTAAGGACAATGGCTTGATCATAATTTTACTCTTATATTAGAATTATCTTACTCTTGATGAGTTAGATAAAAGTATATTTTATATATTATTTATAAATAGAAAAATCCTGAATTAATATTATTTTAATCACAAATTCTTGGACCTTTATCATCTCAAATGTATATCAGAAATATTTCAATACGAATACAATGTGGACAGAAATAGTAACATGTTATTGGGAAATACAGGGATCTAAGAAGACATGGAAACATAGCGACATTTAACTTCATTTTTAAAACAGGACAAGATAAAAAATCAGGAAAGGCTCCAATGTAACATATACCTTAGATAATTACAGTGATGTTGGGACAGTGTCAAGGTCTAAAACTGTGATAGCCAGCATAGAAAGTCAAAACTTGAAGAATATACTTTTTTTTTAATTCCACACAGACTTTTATTACAGCTGTGTAAATAAAATTGATGTATAGAAAAAAGTGGATAGAAATATACCAGTTGGTAGCAAGAATATATTTAACTAAAAAATTTAGGATATAGTTCCTTAGAAGTTGGAGTGCATTACCATCATTATTAATATCATCAATAACAAAAGCCAGCATAATCTTTAGAGCAGCAGCTATGTGCCAGGCTCTGTACTAGTGACATTACTTATGTTACTCTAAGTCTCAAAACAACTCACTGCAAAGTACTTTCATCCCCATTTTGTGGATAAGGAACCTGAGGCTCAGAAAGTTCAGGGAAGTTGCCAGAGTCATGCATGTAGGTGGTGAGTGAGTGGTATTACTTTTGTTCGAACTTTAAATAGGTTATTAGAAAATTTAGTTTACCATTTACATTCTGCTTTAATGTATATTTCAAAATTAATTGGCCAGTTATACAGAAAATGCACTGCAGTTTAGAATTCAGTGTTTTAGTTGTAATTTATAGGCCCATGTGTTGAATGGAGAAAATTATAACAAGGAAATTAAGTTGAAAAGGCCAGCATAGAAATGGGAATTATTAGCAAATGATTTGAATATCATAGGAATCACTAGTGACTATTTAAATATAAGATATCCAAAACATAAATGTTAAATATTTTAATCAATCACATTCTTGTGAATATTGGGGTCAGAAAATTACTTGTGGATTTATCTTTTGACACCTACAGATACTATACAGGGGCCAAGGTTTAGGAACTATTATAAAACATATATTTTCCTTTAAAAAAAGGAATAATAGATAATTAGTGGTAGAAAATAAATCAACAGGTTACTCTTAATATTAAACTTTTAAAATTGATTGTTCTTTCTAATCTGTAAAATGAAACTAAAAAGAAGGGTTCCATCTGGAGGCTAAGATTATGACACAACCCCAGATTATATTTTCCAAATGTGCTTCCTTTCGAAACTCGTTCACTATAGAAAAGCGATAGCTTTTAGTTTAGGATACTGTTGTACAGTCATATAATTTATAATCCCTCTTAAAATCTAGTTTTCATAATATTTCATCATTTTCAACTTCAGTTAAATTTATTAATTTACTTTGAATTTACTGTTTGTTTCCCCTATCCTCCTCTCTTGCTTCAGCTCTCATTTTGATCTATGGAGCAACTGATTCCACTTGTCAAATTTATCCCTCCATCTAGCTGCAAATAGTGTGCCCAAAATTAATCCTAAAAAAACCCCACTGAAATGGTTTTTAAAGTGACTCTTCTGGTACATTGGTGAAAATTGAGGCAAACAGGTTGCCAGCCTTTACTTTTAAGACAAATCTCTAGCATGTCAGTAGTGGGAAGTGAAGGTTGAACCTCTGAAGGGTGGCTTCCGCTCCCATCTGCCTGCCGCGGGCGCGGGGGCCGGCAGCGTACGTGGGGGCCGGCAGCGTACGTGGTCCTCGTGTGTCCCACGGGGAGGCCAGGGTTTGAGAGCTGTCTTTGATCCTGTTATTTTGATGAGGCATCTTGAAAGACTTTCATGTCGTGGCATGCTGACCTTATGGTTGTTATTCTGCTGAGAAAATACCTTTTACCAAACTGTGAGAGATCATGTCTCCCTTATTCCTTCAGTATCATTTTGTATACTCCCTCTCATGTAAAAATACTAGTATGAAAGTTAAGAATAATGATAAGACAATTTATGTTACTGAAGGCGTATAAATTATATTTTAAAGCTTGTTATAATATAGTAAACAGTTTCTCTAATCATTTATGAACATTTATTGTCCTGTTTCTGAAATCTCAGGAATAGGAAACAAGGAAAACATTGGAATAATTTGTGGTATTAATGAAATTATATGGTCTAAGATTGTAGGTGAATATCTATTTGAACTTTAAAATTACTAATGCTAGAATTTTCCTTTTTGGTGTGTTGGAAAACAATCATTTAAACACATTTCTGACTTGTCTTTTCTAAATTTTTCGTTAAAACATTTTTCAGTAAAATGAGAGTGAGAGGAAAATGAACTATAATCTTGTTAATAGACTCTTAATTCAGAGAAATAAACTTTAAAAAAATTTAACGATGACTAGATAGTTCCTACCTGCTAGGAATTTATGATCTAGTTGGAACAGGGGATAAACTAAAGCCTCATAAATTATAATGCAAAGCAGAGCAAGCAAAATTCAATTAAAAAATAAAAACAAAAAATAAAGCCAATTGTACAATCTAGATGCATTCTAATTCCTAATCCAATTTTCTACCATTGTCTGGCCTTGAAATCTGTGATAGTGTTGCTATTGATAAATACTGTATTTGTAAGAATTAAAATAATATTTTTGCTTTATATTAATTCTTAGTAATACCTACACAAATGTACTACAGAAAATCTGTAATAAGTATTAGAAGGCAAGAAATGGTATAAAATATATATATACATGATTATAAATCAGCATCAAACAGTTGATAGTTTAAAAGAATGAACTAGATTTAGGATGTGAGACGCATAAAAATAAATCATTTTTTCTTGAGCACCCATTCTTTTTAAGCAGTCTTTGAGACCCTAAAATATTTAGTACATAGTCCTCAATAAGTTTATAATCTACTCAAAGGACCAGAATACACATAAAGAAAATAAAATAATGAAATATTTAAATACCAATTCAAGGCAGTAATGAGATTTTGCAAAAGTGTTGCCTAATTAATTTCCAAATGAGTGGTCTAGAAATAAATTGCTATTTGAGTTATCAGGGAAGAACACTTCAGACTAGAAGGTAAAATGACAATTTACAGAGGAAGAAAGATTTTGAGTTAACTTTGAAGGATTTGTACAGGTAAGAGAAGGCAGGAAAGTTCACATTTGTTCCAGGACAATGACTCAGCCATTTTCTTTAGCAACTTCCAAACTATATGTGGGAAATAATAAGGATTAAATCTACGTTGTATCTAGTTCTGGAGGGGCTAGTATATTAGACTAACGCTTAGCTATCAATATCCAGCAAATATTTATTGCACTGTGTCTCAAGTTTTTAAACTTTTTCCCCATCAGGCAAAAATATTTTATCGAATTTTGTTTTCTAGTTTTGTATTAGGACCTCACGAAAACATTTTTTAAAAGGTATTAGCTTGGTGACAAGCAATAAGCTCTTGGATAGATTGAAGGAAAGAACAGAAGAAGGCTGGGCTAATGCAAGAACCACCTGGTGAGGAGCCCCGGGAGGGCAAAGGACAATGGGATTCCATCCAAATGGGAAATATGAGTTGAAAAGGGGCCCCTAACAGGACTTGATGACTAAATGGAGTTAGATGTGTGGCAGGAAGGAGAGAGAGAGCGAGGAGCACCTGAGGATGGTGCCAGGAGGATTGAACCTGAAAAAAAATTGGATAGGCTCAGTAGGAAGTTAGAAATATTGGGTTTGGGGGAAAAATGAGACCTGGACATGGAGACTGGAGAGGCTCCTTAGACAACTGAAACTGTGGGAGTATTTAAAAAATTGAGGGTTAGTCTTGTCCTATTTTAATATTAGATATTTTCTCTCTTATGGGTCAAAAGCAGCATCTGTTTTAATTTTTTTTTTAGTTAGAAATAGCATCCTGACCTCTCCTTGGCATAATATTCTTGTTTTCCAACTTTTTGCCATTTTTGAAAGCATGAAATATACAAAAACTAAAGTATTTGAATAATGCACAAAGGAGAGTGGATGGCAGAGAGAATGGAGGAAGGAGGGAGAAGAAAGAAGAAATGGTAGCTTTGGTTTGTAAAATTCTGAGGCTGTTAACTTGCTCCAGCTATTTTCAGCAGCTTAATTTCTTCAAGAGATAAAGATTTGTAGCTACTGGAAATGTGGCCTTTTTTCTTTTAAAGCAGTGGGAGTTTCATAAATCAACAAGGGTAATGACTGAGAGATGAGGATCTTCAGGTTCTTGTGAACCATTGTATCTGAAAAAGAAGTGTTAAAGAAGGATGTGAATGATAATATTTGATGTTTTTAAAGGAATGGTACAAATAGTAACTACTGAAGTCTTAAATACACTAGAGAAAGAGTATGAATGAAAGATGTGATAAAGGAATTTTTGGCTGTTTTCTCTACTGTTTCCAAGATTGATGATCCAACAAAGAGTCAGGATGACTGTTTAGTTAAAAAGAATGTGAACACATCCTGAACAAAACAATGAATATTGAGTGGGAATTTTTTCAAAATGGAAGTTTTCTAGACTTAGTTGGAATCGTGCACATATAAAGAGAATAGTACTGGTGCAAAGCTGTTTTGGTCCTTTCCTAATCATAAAATTTTGAATATAGTCATCAGTTGTATGCCTTATTTTTAAAATATTACACCATAATTTATAAATTATAGTATTTGTAAATTGATGTGTTTTCAGCAAAACTTTGTAAGAATGACACATGTTCACTAACAAAGCAATTTTAGTCACGATTTGACCAACTTGTTCAGTGGCTTAGGAGATATCTAAAATTTATCTCATGCCTTCTATGTGCTAGCTATCTTACATTGATTTTTTTTAATGTAATCCTCATAAAAAGTAGGTTCCGTACTATGCATGTAGGAGGTTAACAAAGGTCAAACAGCTGGTAAGTGGTAAAGATTAAGCAATTTGGTGACACCAAAGACTTCACTTACATTATGCTGGAGTTAGTAACGTGTAAAGATACAGTCTACCAATGAGTAAATTCTTGGGGCATTGAGGATCTTTTATGTCTATGTTTCTGTATAAAATTATTATTATTTATAAATTTTAACTTGCTGTATTGGCCTGCACTTTCCCAGTAAGACTTGCACAGAGCTAAGGATTATGGCAGTCTGGTCCCCCACCTGGGATGATGACAGCTGCTGCATCTGAATCTAGCCCTCGTCATCATTAATGACCTGCATTTGGCACTTTATCCCAGCCATCCTTGTTTAGTGTACAATGTACTGCATTAGAATAATTACTACCTGTCATCCTCTATTTAACAAACAGCTCTTAGTCATCCCAGACATGTAAGTGTCATGTGATAATGGACCAAACCCATGTTAGCTCCTGTGTTCTCATCCTGTGTGTACCTGTGTCCTGTCTTTCCTTTTTACTCACAATATTCAAACACATTTTCTACCTACATTGAGGCATTTTCTTTCTGTCACTCATATTGAAAGGATTCATCTCCTTAGTTTTTAAATAATAGCCAGACATTAACTAAGGGATAATATTTTATGAGTATAAAGCATGGCCAATGGTTTTAGGGTCTCTATTCATCCGGCTAAAAATACTGGAGAGGTAAAATAGAAATCAGAGAAGGGAATAGTAGTGCTGACTCAAAGAAAGGATGATGACCAAATCCAAAGGGTATAAATCGTGTACAGAGGCTATTATAATGCCTATATTAAAAACTTTGTTTTAATTTAAAGATCTGAGTTACTTCCAAGGACAATTTCCCTTTCTTCTTTCTTTTTTCCTTCCTGCCTGCCTGCCTTCCTTTCTTTCGTTTACTTTGAGGGAGGGAGACACAAGGGATTCACTAAATTACTGAAATGAAAGACACCTCCACCGTGATTTTAAGTCATCATAATGTTGTTGCATATTTATTGAATAGGTTTAGAAATTCCTTTGTCCCAGAGAGTGAAGATTGTGACTTTTTTTTTAGACTTGTATTATCTTTGTTTTGTTTAAGTCTCTGCTCATAGGCATCTGTTATGGTTTATTTTACTTAGGAGGGTTAATCTAAAATGTGCTACTGAGCTTCTGTGTATCTTAATTTGACACTTTAAGAAAACAAAATAAGTCATGCCTGAAATTTGGAATAACACATGCCTTGTATTCATTATGTGATTTACCCCAGCTTAATTGTTAAAAATCTAGGTTCACATATCAGCTTTTGAATTTACCAGCTGACTGGCCTTGAGCAAGTTATATAGCCTCTCTGAATCCCTTTTTTTTAAAAGATTTTTATTTTTTTCCTTTTTCTCCCCAAAGCCCTCCAGTACATAGTTGTATATTCTTCATTGTGGGTCCTTCTAGTTGTGGTATGTGGGATGCTGCCTCAGCGTGGTTTGATGAGCAGTGCCATGTCCGCGCCCAGGATTCGAACCAACGAAACACTGGTCCGCCTGCAGCGGAGCTCGAGAACTTAACCACTCGGCCACGGGGCCAGTCCCTGAATCCTTTTTTTTTTAAACAGAATTTTTCAACAGGGTTTTATCTGAATCACAGAAGAGAGTAATTTAAGGGACTATTTTCTCATTCTCCTAGGGGTGCTACACAACTAGTTTAAGGCTTGGGTGAGAAGTTAGTTTATCACATGCAATAGATGACTCCAAAGGTCTTAACGCACTCATGGAACCTGATTGAGAAAGGCTAATTAGGATAAAAAGAATTTTCTACTTTCCGTATTTTTATCACTGTTTTTCCATTACTTGAGAAGATGCTTTGGTTTTGCAAGCTAGAGGTGAATGCAGTCAACTAGCAATTTATTTCCTTTGGTTCTCAGATTATTACTGAATGAAAAGGAGATTTCTCGGAAGCTAAAATTAGTTTCTCAAATATGTACCTTCTGAATAAAGTATAATTTTATAACAATAATGAGTAGAGAGGACAGAAATATGTTTTTAGATGGGCTTATTCAAATCTATATTTGTGATATTATGTTTATGAATATATTATGTTACGTTTGGAATGCAACCTTTTTTAGAGTTTTGTAATATTTGTGGACAAGACACTTAACAGTAGATAATAATTATTGTGCGTTTTTGCAATAAGTTGTACCATCACTCAAAAGTGACCTTGTTAAGTGAGGGGGAAGGCAAGAGAGACATACACTGCCTCTGGAGAGCAGGTGGAGTGATGCGTATCAGGAGAAGACACTAAAGATTTATTGTCTGTGGCAAAGGAAACACAGATCTGTGCTTGGGCAGTAAGTGTTTTTGACACCGCTCACAATAAAGTGTGATTGGAAGCTGTTGGTTAGAAAATGTTCTGCCGGAGCAAAATAATAAGCATTTTTAAGTTGTTGTTTGTATTATGAGCGTGCCTCACTCTTTAGTCTTTGTAGCACTTAAAACATGAATCATGGTCATGCCAAACCAATCCCTGTAAATAGGACCATGCTACTCAAATAACCAGATTTACCTAATTGAACCAATACACAAGAACAGATTTGGTTATAAGAGGGAGCAATGCAGAGCAGATTAATTATTATTTTTTTCTTCCAGTCTCACATTTTGCTTATGAGAACTGTCTTCCCTGTTTACACGTTAGTTTAAAATAAGGCAAATGTGAATCATCCACTTAGCCTGAAATTTGAAAGAAAGAGGACAATTCTAATGGGAAGAATTACAGACCTTGGGGTAGTTGTTCTCAGTGGTCTTAAAACAGCCCCATCTGGCTGAGAAGGAGGGATTACGATTCAGTTATTGTAGCCGATTCCCATTTGCTTCTGGCCAGAAAAAGCAGGTGTGTTGCACCCAGAAGAGATTCATAGCAGTGTGGAATATTGTCTATGTGGTTTATGTAAGTCTTTACTTTCGTAAGAAAGGAAATAAAGTATTGTGCTCTCTTTATTTTGCATGGTGTCTAGATCCTAAGGTTTGAGCATTAGGACTTTAGCTTATAGTATATGAACTACCTGGTATATATCTTCAGGTAGCATTACCCATCCTAAAAAAAAAAGCCTTCAATTAAAAAACAAAAACAGGGAGGGTTTTGTGGCTCATCACCTGTTCACTTTTTTTTTTAAGTTGGACAGTTCGTGAGAACTATAGGAAAAGTGTATTTCCTGTGATGGTTCAGCAGGAACAGAGTAGGGCAGCCCACATTCGATGACTGATTGACATGAGTGTGCAAAGGCTTGGCCTTCTGTCTCAATTCAGAGCAACTTGAATGGCCTTCCAGTTTCGGAGATCCCCATGGGATTTCTTGAGGCCTCTGTTGAAACTGCAACATAATACAAATTCTTGCTTTTCCCAGTTCTACTTCCTTCACAGAAACGGGGGTTTCTGAAAGTACTCCCTAATAAACGTTTTGCACACAAATATTCATCTTAGAGTCTGTTTACAGGGCCACATGACTTAGTAACCCATCACTGTCTTATCATACCTGAGTTGCATTCCTGATGGTACTGTTTACTAACCCTGTGCCCTTAAGCACATTCTTAGGCTCTCTAAAACTCATTTTTCTTATTTAATATTTAAAATGGAAATTGTTGTATACTAGCACCTACCACACAGGGTTCTTTGAAGATCGAGTGAAATAGTAAAGCACATAGCCAGTGACTTAAAATCAGAAAGTTCTTAATGAATATTTGCTATTTTTTAAATCATGTTTATTATTATATTTCCAAAATTGGTAGTCTCTATTTCACAATTTCATGCTCACTCTACATTTCTACCACTTTACATATTCCACTTTGGAAGAGCTTACTTTCTCTGCTTTCAGCTTTTTAAATTTTTAGGTCATTATGAAGTGGGCAAATCTGGGGTATATATTTATGTGTTAGAAGAAACATGTTAAAGTGGGGCCTATTTGTGATGACCAAAATAAATTTAATTTAGGTTGTAATTGGTATAATTCAGAGCTTTTTGACTGCTTGGGGCTCCTTCATCCATCTTCCTATGTCCAAGGTGGGATGGTTAAGTCTTCTGGAGGAGTGCCAAATGAACAGCACAAGGTGAATCTGAACGGCTGTGATGCAAAGGTACGAGTGAAACTGAGTATTTTGGTTTCAACTTGAATTAAGGAGCTCAAATCAATAGATAGTAGCTTTGTTAAGGCAGAAAACATAAAATTGCCTCCTTGGCTTTATTTTATGTCATATAAATTTTCTGCTTCAGTTTTGTGAAGTTGTATGAGTTAATACCCATGAAACACTTAGAACGCTGCCTGGGCTTAGAGTAAATGTTCAATAAATCTTAACAAATATTTTAGCCATTAATGGCAATACATAGGAAATCAGTGCCTTCCTTCCAGTAAAATGATGTAAGATGGATGATGGTTGACATGAAAATCTGGAAGCTGAAATTGTTAATGGAAATTTTAAGGAGTAAGATTATTCCATATTTAGGTTAATTACTGCTATATAAAGAAACTTTGAGGCATACTCCTAAAAAAGAGATTTCCATATCGGATTTTTGTACATATTACTTAATGTATTCAGTTGTCTTCTAATGGGGCAAAACATCTCTGTATCTTTGCTTTCTCGTTCCTACCTTCATGGGGCAGTCCTCTGAGGAAGGACTGTGGCAGGAAGGTGAGAGAACTTCACGCCCATCCTTTCAGTAGCTCTGGTGAGGATCAGTCTATGGCCCCTAAAGCTACTTGAAACTAAGTCTAGACTCATGAGTTAAGTAATTCAGGTAAGGTTTTAAAAACCAAGAATTATCTGTTTGAGAAGCCTTTATGCTTAATTTTAGAAAGCTTCAGAATAGAAAATTATAGTGTCAGGCAATTACAAAGCAACTCTGTAATTGAATTGAATTTCTTTATCATCCTGTTGGCAGGAGTCACTGTTTGCTGAAACCTCAAGCTCTAGGGAGAAAACACTGGTGTAGAAGGAAGGAGCACAAAGGGGCCGGAGAGCCTGGCAGCAGCGGTGGACGTGCTTAATGTATTTAAAAGATTAGTAGGCCATTGAAATTAAAATTGCCTGCACAAAGCATGTTATACCAACCTCACCAATGTATGTGTAACAACCATATGGGCCACAGCTTAGGCCAATGGCTTGCTTTCGTATTGTGACAGGCGTAGAGTAGGCCTTTCTTTATTGTGATGCCTGGAAAAAATACCTTTTATTTGTCACACAATTAAAAATATACACAAGTACAAGAACTCATGTTCACATTTTTTTTTCCCAAGCAGCACAATACATCATTTTTTTGGTGTGGTGCCAGAATACAATGCTGTAAAAATCTGAACGTTTTTCTCCTCCTGCTGCAGTTTAAAACGGTCGTGTGATTTAGCAGTTTTTAATGAGTATAACAGTAGTAATTATTCCTACATATAACACAATATATTAACCACCACGGATAACAAAGTAGCGGTACTTAAGGTACTGTACTACTTTTTCAGCATTATTCAGATTTTTCTTTAGCGACTGAATTGTTATAGAGAGCTTGGCAGGAAAATGCAGAAGCATTTTGGATACATTTAATGGGCTTGAATTCTAGAGCTCTCTTCTCTTTCCTGCTTTTCCATCACTGTTCTGCGGTTCACAAAGATATCCTCTAGAGGAAAATCTTTGTAATTTGTATGAGTAGCAGTACTAGTGATGTTAGACTTTGCAAAGCCTCTGGCAGGTTTTAATTAGCTTGATTCAAACTCAGAAGTGAATGACACTGCCTTCAGACTTAGCAAGAGAACTTGCCATTTCGTTCAGTGTTCTTTCCTTCTGACCATCTCTGCCTAAATGGGCAATAGTTATGTTTATAACCAACCTCATGAGAGCTTTTGCAAAGAGTTGAAACAACAAATTCCTAAAAGTAAGGAATAGGCAAGGCAGTCATTTATGAATTAAAAACCAGAGTAAAATATTAACCAGATGTCAAAATATCATTTCTTGTTTTTACTGAAAAACAGTGAATTATTCAATACTATTAGGGGGTTTTAAAAACACCGGCACAGTGCTGGGTATATGGTTGATGCTCAATATAAATAGTTGGCTCAAAAGATACTTAATTGCACAGTTGTACTTTGTTAGTGACACAGCATTTTATAATTTCTTTGTTTCTGGGTTAAATAATGAAACAGAAATCAGTTGTTTGAGAATGGCACAATCTAAGCGGTATCTCTTTCAGGGTAGATATTAGTTGCAAATTAGAGTTGAGAAAAAGTGACCCGAATGAGTAGAAGAAAGAGTTACTTCCCCGTAGACAGTATTCTGCGGAGGGACGACAGTGAGAATTTCAGTGAAGATAGGTCCAAATGCAGATAGTCAGAAACTGGCCACACTAGCCTAAACTTTTATGGATGTTGCAAGCAATCTTCCAGAGAATTTCTTCTTCTGACCTATTTTGTGCTGTTGTAGATGTTTGTATGAGATTGGTTTTCAAGGAGCTTAATTGAGCCAAATCTGAATCTTTTGAGGTTTTCCTATAACTGGTAATTGCCTCATTAAGAAACTGAAATGGGCACCTTGTTTTCCTAATGCTACTGTTGAGACTATGGTGATTGATTCATATTCTTTATAACTGAATTAAAAGCTTAATTAAGTTTATGGGTGTTTTTAAACTGTAAAAAATCAAGGCTTATTTGTTTATTAATTTCTTAAGAGTAAAGCAAAAAAAATTATCAATACATTTTTTCTTCTTTGTAACAAAGATTAAACCGAGAAATGCCTCCAAATGATTGGATGAATGCACAAATTATTCCTTTCTTGCTGACTTTGTGTCTAGAATTGTGTGAAAGAGAGAAAAAATAGAAAATAGAAGTATAGTAGTTCTTACCCTTGTTTGGAACTAGATAGGAATGGTTGTTAAGTGCAAAGGTCATTATAATCTCTAGTGCAATATATAAGCAGGGCTTAAAGTTAATTGTGTTAAATATTGTGCAATAATTTTTAAGTTAATTGCTTGATTATTTCATGTGTCAGTTTCTTTCTCCTTCACTATCTTGTAGGTTTAGTAAAGGATTTTTCTTTCTTTTGCATCATTTTGATTTGAGATCAACTTGAATACCATTGAAATATTTCACTATTTCCTTCCATCAGCAATTACAGCTGAACTTGTCTGAGGAAATAAATTATCTTAAAAAGAAAAGAAACTTTGATAGAATTAGAAAAATGTGAGAACATTTTGGCTGTTCCTTTAGGTTTTGGATGTGAGATTAAGGGGAAAACTTCTTGGATGGGATGTTTTGAAACAGGGTTTTAAAGTCATGCTACCAATTCTAGCGCTGATTTAGGAAAGAGAATGGTAATAGTTTTTTTTTGTTTTGGGTTTTTTTTTTTTAAAGATTTTGGTTTTTTCCTTTTTCTCCCCAAAGCTCCCCAGTACATAGTTGTATATTTTTAGTTGTGAGTCCTTCTAGTTGTGGCATGTGGGATGCCACCTCAGCATGACCTGATGAGCGGTGCCATGTCTGCACCCAGGATCTGAACCAGCGAAACCCTGGGCTGCTGAAGCGGAGCGCGCAAACTTAACCACTCGGCCATGGGGCCGGCCCCAGAAAGGTAATAGTTTTGAAAGAGAATAGCCAAGTTCTGATGACAGAATATCTGAAAATAGCACAAACGGCATTGTGTCATTTTAAAATTTATCTGAATAGAGGTTGATTACAAATCCAGGCAAAAAGAATGCACCTACAACTAACTAATTATATCCTCTGTAGTACTTGTTTAAGAGTGATGATTGGAATGACTGAACTCCTTTAAAAAGTAGCATCATAATCCTATCAATGATGTGTAGCTACTCCCTACATTTAGAACTATGAATAATATCTTGGTATTATAATATGTCATCTGTAATCAGGTTGTACATGTGAAATCCTAATAAATCCCATTTTCTTACAACTTTAGAGTGGGATCATAGTTCTTGGTGCTTTTCTTTGGAAGAAGCATTTATAGTTTAAGAAGATAGATCCTACTAGAAGCTAAGTCATCTCCTGAGAGTATGTTAATTTGTGTCACTCTTTAATATGGCTATACAACAGCTAGACCACAATCAATAGAAATGCACTATGTATTAATGCAGTGAATGTGAAATAGCAAATGTTCCTTCCAAAAATAAGTAGCCAACTTGCAAATGGGCACAGCATACTCATCTCTAATTCACCTTAGATTTCCAAGTCCTTTGAATTCTAAACATCTTAAAATTTCTTCACAAGTTCTGTAGCCAAAAGAAATGGCTTTCTTCCCACTTTACTCCACATACAGTAGGCACATGAGCATAAACATCAGCTCTGCACTTGGGTTTCTGCTTTTCTTCCTCGTATTAGCATTTGACCCATCCTTCACCCTAGTCGCTGCTCCCTGTGGCATTTCCCCAGTTTTACATCCCCTTTTTTCTAGTCCAGCTGGCCTTTGAGCTTCTCTTTTTATGGTTAGTATTTCTCCCCAGATAATCTTCCCCCAACTCTTTGTCACTACTTCATTTTCACATTCGTGGTCCATGATGTACCACCATGGGTTATGTCTAATTTCAGGAATGCTGTTTCTAGTTGTGTCCTGCATAAAGATGGAAACTGAAGGAGTAACGGAGTGGTCCCTGAAATCCAGCCCACCTTGTGCTGGCCAAGCTGAGTCAGCCTGGAGGAAAGGGGGCTTGTTCTAATTGGCCAAAGTGGTGCCTTTTTAAAAAGAACAACATTTAGTTTTTAAATTCTCCACATTGGTAGAGGACATGCACTTTAATTTTAGGAGCATTTTTAGCAATGGCCAGCACTATTTAGTTGTTCTCTTAATAGAATACCCCGAGTCAATACTCTGAAAGCGCACAACATCTCACTTCAATGACTAGTGTGTATTCTTCCTGAAGAAACTCCTGAGTAGATAAGTATTTCTTTGGTTTAGAACTCAGCTAATGTAGTTGGTTTTTTTTTCCTCTCTCCAATATCTGCTTTGAAGTTTTATTTAACACAATTCTATGCATCAAACTATTCGCCAGTTCCTTTCTTTTAGACAGAAATAGTAATAGGACTATCTGGCATTTATTAGTTTTTATCATGTGTCAGGCACTGAGCATTTTGTGCATGCCTGCAAACCTCCTCCTAACTATGAGGCAGTGCTGCTGTTTTCCACATTTTATGAATGAGGAAAATAAGGTGGAAAAGATCCATCCCTCCAAGTCAAATGACTGTTGAAGGGTAGATTTAGTTCTCAAAAAAAAAAAGAGCCCACCTTCTTGCCTACTCCTTTCATCTTGCTCGAAAGCATTGACAGTCATTTACTGATACTCTTGTCAGAAATACTATCCTATTGTTTTTTCCATGCCCTTTTTTCCTGTGCCACAGTTTATATCTGAGAGAGGACTCAAAACTGTTGACAGCTATTTAGTTTCTTCCAGTAATTTGATTCAATGGTAAGATTACAACCAAGAAAAATTAACTTCAGTTTTTCTTTTTGTGGAAGACGTGGGTCAAAATAAATAACTAACTAGTAAGTTTTCTTTTAATTTTTTATTGCAGAATAAATACATACTTAAAAATTGCAAAAGTTTCAGGACAAAGAAGAAAAAGATATCTTCTCATATCACACAAATTGAAACTGTTAAAGTATTACTCAAAATTTTTTCTGAACCTGTTTTTTAAATATAATTGCAATCATACAATATAAACCAATTTCTATCCTGCTTTAAAATTATATCAGTACTGTTTTGTTTTCTTTTTTTTTTTTGGTGAAGAAGATTCACCCTGAGCTAAGATCTGTTGCCAATCTTCTTCTATTTTGTATGTGGGTCGCCGCCACAGCATGGCTGACAAGTAGTGTCAAGTACAAGTAGGCTGTGCCTGGGAGCTGAACATGTGAACCCAGGCCGCTGAAGCAGAGCACACCAAACTCAACCATTAGGCCACGAGGCTGGCCCCAGTACTGTTTTTTATATTCTTATATAGTTTTCATGATAATAGTCACATAACATTTTATCAAGCTTTTTACTATAGTCAATGTAGGAGTCCTCTGTGTTTGGATATTTAATAGTTTTTCATGGTAGGAAGGACATCATTATAACTAATGCAGCAATGATATTTTTATTCCAAGATGGGTATTTTTGAAGAGAAAAGAAATAGGTTTATAATGAAAAATTAGGAAGGAATATCTTTTGCCAAGGAAAATGCATCCCTCCTTTTGCCAGTAAGAGTTGTTGTGAGCTGTTTAAATAATTATGAAGCGAATCCTTTCTGCACTGCTGTTGCTCCTCTCCTGGAGGGCCTCCTTCACTAATCTTCCTGCTTTCTCTGAACTGAATCAGTCATTACATTTTTAACCCTTTCCTCTTCTTGGTGGTCTTCATGAAAAAAGCTTAACTATGGGTTAGGCACAGGTAGGATTGCTAAACAAAGTTAATTTTATTAATAGTTTGCTTGTATTTAAAATTTAACTAAATATGAATATTAAAGGGCTAGTTAATTTACCTATATAATGGATATTTTGTGAGCATTCCAAATTTTAAGTGTGCTGATATGACTTGTTCTAAGATGGAAAAGATTAACCACCCTCAAAGTAACATTCTATCAGCAGTTTACAGTAAATTTGAATGTACATCAGAATACTGTTATTCAGCATGTCAGCATATGTGACGTATGAGTGACTTTATTCATTCCTTCATTTTTCTTGAACATTCATTCAGTCACCAATTTATGACTGTGCACTACGAGACATCAGTGAACAAAGTAGATCAAGTCTCTCTTCTTGTAGAGTTTCCTCTAGCTCAGGAGACAGAAAACAAATATTTAACATAGCTATGGAATGTGAAGTCCTATGAAGAGAGAGACAAATGAGAGTAACTGGAGGAGGCGTATTTGGTCTATTAATAGGCAAATAAAGATACTTTGAAGTAACAAGAGCTATAAAGAAAACCAAATGAGCTAAGGGAATAGAGAATGGGTGGAAAGAGTCTACAGATCCTCAGATACACATGAATATGTGAATGCGTTCAGACAGTTGCACAAATTAGATTACCCTAATTTCGTATTATTTCTAAGAATATAGCATTTATCTAAATACCATCTAAATTAATACATTTGTGGCAAATAAAACAAATTAAATATGCTCATTTGCTCGAGGATTTCTTTTGCTGCTCTGGGAACATGTCGTGAGCGCTCACAGAGCAGCTTTAACCTTGCCCGTCACAGCCGTCCTGTAAGCGCACCGCAGTTATTTGGAACCTCGTCTGGGTTGGCGTTGGCATTCTTTTGCTAGATTACATTTATGCATTAAGACCATCTGTGCCTGCTGTACCTTCTGTGAGTTAGCCCTGGCCAAATGACTGGCATTTATCTGGAAGTGGGGAGAGAGAAAGGGGTGGGGAGAAATGAGAGAGATCCTAGAGCATTTATTTTACTCGCTGTTGGCAAAGTGGACTTTAGGAAAGGAGACGCATCGGTAAGCATAAAATATTTGCAGCTGGTGTCCCTGACTTCAACCCTTATAAAGTAAAGTCTATTTGTTTGCTTTCTCCTAAAAAATGCATATATATGTAATATACATATAATAGCTATTTACTTTTAGCACGTGCTATGCAAAATAAGTTAAAACCAAGCATTTAAATAAGGAAATACAACAAAGCACATTTGCAACATTTTCAAGTAGAGAAAAATTATGTACAACTTGAATATGTGTGCACTTCTTCTATGACAGTGAATATACATGATGTAAGTTTGGTTTCGTTGATTAGATTTGGTAGGCTGCTTGAATTGGATTCTCTTTTGGTAAATGTGTTGAAATGTAAACTTAAGAATATTGCAGTCGTATGTAGGAAAAGTATGGCTCTATATTCAACATATAATTAGGCTCCTGAATTTATTCTGTAGAATCTTTATGAGATTATATTAAACTATATGGTCCTGCAAAATAGATCAGCAACTCCCATACCTAAAACACACTCTAGAGCTGTAAATGGAAATAGATAAATAGCTCTCTCATCAGTAAAAATAGATGTCAAAGAGTTCTAGCTCATTTACGTTATCTATTTTTATCCTATACCTACTTTTGTGGACTTGATTTCCTGGTTCCCATACCTGTGGCAAATTAGAAGCAGTACAATAGAATCGGAGAGGGGGGTTGCGAAAGGTGGATACAACACAGTAAGGAGAGGTAAGAGTTGCAAAGAGGATGAGAGAACTGATAGACACAAGACCCTGCCAAACACTGCAATCTGCAGCCATATAATGTAAGAAGAAACATTTCCACATTCCCAGAATGCCCTGAGGATGTTGCTGGACTACATCCTGCTATAATAATCAATATTCATCATAACAAAGCTTTGTCTTCGATATGAGAACATGTGCAGACAACTCAGTTTAGGAATATAGAAACGTGAATGAATTCTTGAAAAGAGTTCCATCACAAATGGAAAATATATGAAGTTTTAGGTCTTAATGTAGTTAATCCATACCTATCTTTATGTACTAGCTTGTATTGTGCTTTAAGTACTGGAGATCTGAGTTCACTTTCTATCGTCTCAAATAGGTCAGGTCTCTCTCATATAAGTTCCTCTAATGTATTTTATATTCCTTTTCATAATGTTCTTCAGACTTAGTTTATAATGTATTTAATTTCTGTATTCCCACTGGATTTACGTTTCATAAAGATAGGCTTTTTTTTTCCTGTATTCCCATTCAATAATATTTCTTTATCTCCAACGTAATTTGGAAAAATCTATACAAATATCCAAGATGTAGAATTTTATTAGTGCTGTAATGCTGATTGGAGGTGATTATGGCTATTGAAGGTTGACTCTCCTGGATCCAAATCCTAGAGCCGCCATTTACTTGCCATGGAATTTTGAGTAAATGAGTAAATGATTTTCCTTCTCGAAGCATCAGTTTCATCTATAAATTTGGGATAAATAGCTGCCACATAGGACCATGGTGATGATCAAATAAGCCCAGTGCTTATAAAGCCTTTAGAAAAGCACCTGGTAGATAATAAGGACTAAATTCTATAATGGTTGGTCATAATTATTATTGCTGTTGTCAGAAAACTATTGCCTATATACATGTGGAATATAGTTGGTTTTGATTCAAATTATATTTTTAAAAAATGGTTGTAACTGGTTTCTCTGCTTTACTCTTTTGTGTCTATGTAGCTGTGTGTCAGTTTGGAGAAGTCTTCAGAGTCACAGTGGTATTGTGATGTTGGCACTAGGAGAAAGCAATGCCGTAGCATTTCCTCCTGCCTTTAGCACTGGGGCCTGTCTCAGTTGGAGAAAATAGTGGTGGCAGCAATGTTAAGAACGCCCAATGAGAACTTTATTCTTTCATTAACAGCAGTTAGAATCTTTCCATTTTTGTCTTTGATGACCAAGTCTGAAAGCCCAGTAATGGTCACCTAAGTCCTCCAGATGGTAGGCAACAGGGCAGAAGATTCTGCTGCGGCCAACTCGAATGACTGTGGGAACAGAACAGAGGCTAGGGGAAAACCAGCAGCTCCTTTTCCTACACTATCAATTATCAGGATAATTCTTCCACTCTAAATTACTTATTCCCAACTATTACTTATAGTTAAGATCTTGTGTGACTCTGTTAGCATTCTATTTGTATTAGGATACTAATATAACTAAAATAAAATTTTGAGTTAACTTTTGAAATGTCATATTTTCTTGTCTGTATGTCTTGCAAAAATACTTATTAAGCAAAAATTTTTTTTTATGTGCCATCACTGACTAGCGTGATAGATAAAATAATCATGATAAGTATGTATTGAGACAGATAACCACATATTAGTAATTTATAATAAAAGTCTATGTCTTTTAAAATAAATTAATAAATACTTTTATTTAAACGTATCTTCCAGAATATTCCTAACTTAGAATTATTACTGGTATATGGGATCTTTTTGATTTTTTTATATCTTGAATTTACCTTATCATTGTAATTGATGAATTTTGATAATATTACTTTTGATTTTAAAATCCTATAGATCATAATTTTTTGTTTTGGTAAAATATATATGAAACATAAGATTTACAGTTTTGTTCTGTTTGTTTTTTGCTGGGAAAGATTTGCTCTGAGCTAACATCTGTTACCGGTCTTCCTCTCTCTTTTTTTTTTCCCCAAAACCCCAGTATATAGTTGAGTATCCTAGTTGTAAGTCCTTCTAGTTCTTCTATGTGAGCTGCCCCCACAGCACGGCTACTGACAGATGAGTGATGTGGTTCTGGCCGGGAACAAAACATGGGCACCGAAGCGGAACACACCGAACTTTAACTGCTAGGCCATCAGGGCTGGCTCAAGATTTACAGTTTTAACCATTTTTAAGTGTACAATTCAGTAGCATTAAGTACATTGACATTGTTGTGCACCATCACTGCTATTCATCTCCAGAATTTTTTTATCACCCTAAATTGAAACTCTGTACCTATTAAAAAAATAACTCCCCATTCTTCCCATTCCCTAGCCCCTGGTAACCATTATTTAATTTTCTATCTCTATGAATTTGATTATTCTAGGTACCACAGAAAAGTGGAATCACAAAAGGTTTATCCTTTTTTGTCTGTCTTGTTTCACTTAGAATATTTTCAGGGTTCATCCATATTGTAGCCTGTATCAGAATTTCTTTCTTTTTACACCTGAATAATATTCCATTGTATGTATATACTACATTTTGTTTATCCATTCATCTGTCGATGGATATTTGGGTTGTTTCTACCTTTTGCCTATTGCAAATAATGCTGCTATCAACGTGGGTGTACAAATATCTGTTTGAGTCCCTGTTTTCAGTTCCAGAAGTGGAATTGCTGGATCATGTGATAATCTAAGTTTAATTTTTTGATAAACCACCATATTATCTTCCACAGTGTACCATTTTACATATCCCCCAGCAATGTATGAGGATTTCAATTTCTTCACATCTTCTCCAACACTTGTTATTTTCTGTGTGTTATTTTTTGATAATAGCTATCCTAATGGATGTGAAGTAGGAAAATGACAAGTTATTTTAGCTTCTACTTTTCTACTTACTTTTTCCAACTTGTAAACAGGTAGTATGTACTTCTAACTCGAGCATTTTGCTTAGCAATGGTATACAAAGATGAAAGACTTATGTGATAAATTATGGCAATCTCATAGCAGCTTTCCCATAAGAAATGTAATTGGACTTCTTAGTTCATTTAAAAGTATCTACAGACATGTTATGTTCAGCTGTCTCCACATTTGATGAAAGTGATTTATTTTTAAAATAAAATAGTTACTTTTTTTTTAAAGATTTTATTTTTTCCCTTTTTCTCCCCAAAGCCCCCTAGTACATAGTTGTATATTCTTCGTTGTGGGTCCTTCTAGTTGTGGCATGTGGGACACTGCCTCAGCGTGGTTTGATGAGCAGTGCCATGTCCGCACCCAGGATTCGAACCAACGAAACACTGGGCCACCTGCAGCGGAGCGCACAAACCCAACCACTCGGCCACGGGGCCAGCCCCATAAAATAGTTACTTTTACATGCAGGTCTTTACAGATCTTTATAAATTCTCTTTTTCCTTTCTAAGCTTAAAATTAAATCTCTTTATGTGCTTCAGTATGGCAACAATCTCACTCCTTTTTCCATTCACCTAAGCTAACACAACTTTCAGATGGGAAGTTGACATGTGGTTTGTAAAACGGTAAGGTTAGAATTAGAACCTTCTGACATCAAGTTGGACACATTGCTGTCTCATTGATAACATGGTATAATAAACATTTTTTTATAGACGTGATGGAGATTGCTATGTTTTGGTAAGTTAAATATTCTGGTTAGCTAAATTCTCAAAAACATGCACAAGAACATATTAATCTTAGTTTATAGTTAAAGAAATTGGATTCAAATTCTCATTCAAGAATATTGGTTTCATCAACACATGTTAGTTACTGTTAATTCAGCAGTCCCATAGCAATCTTGAAAGTTTTCCAAAGCCATCATTTTGAATCAATTTGTAGTCTACAGTTTTCCCAAGATAAAGAACATAGGACATTGAAGTGATTATTTAAAAACGCGCTGATTGGTGGTAAATAACTTATAAAATCATTTTGTTGGGTATAATTTGTCTTTTTCCCATGAAAGTGAAAAGCAGCAAAATAAAAATGCTTTAAAAATTCTCCTTGTCTGGAGAACAGCTGAACGATGTTAAATTTTTCTTTGTCAGATTTGGTTGCATGACTTACTCGTTCACAGACACCACCTCTGTGATAATGCAGTTAAGTGGATAAATGGAAGTTGTTACACTGATAGTACTCACTGCTTGCTGCTAATTAATTTATTCACTGGCTGACTTGTAAAGGTGTTATTTTTAATGTTGCCCAATAAGAAATGACCCCAACTCACACAAAGAGAAGGACTCTCTAGATATAATCCTTTTGAAATCCAGAAATGAATTTTGTAGAACCTGAACAATGTGATTTCAACCATGGAAATTTTAAGTCCTGGAGGTTATTATGATTACAGCAAAGAAAGGATGTTTCTATTAGTTCTGAGTCTCAATAATCTGCATGATTTGAAAATACTATAAAGTAGCTTTTCAACCAATATTTGTGCCTGGAATTCAGATTTGCTTTTTCTTATTTCCATATGCTCTGTTTTAAACATATGTTAAGTTGTATATTTAAAGCTAGAAGTACCAAAAAGCCCACATAAAAATATGTTTTCTTCATTATCAAAGTCTTCAATGCCATCATCATTTGGAAAAAAAAAGAAACAGTGAATATAATGGAAGTCTGTAAAACAGACTTTTAATAGCACCAAATAGAATGAACATCTGGCTTTCTTTTTGCAAGGTGCATTGATGTTGTCAGAAAAGATGGAATAAAAATGCTGATATGATTGTCCAGGTTTTGGACTTGCTAGTACAAAAATATTTTATTCATTCAGTCTTCCGTAAGTTCCAAAGATAGATGTTGACTTTGATGAAAAAATACAATGATATATATTTAGAATGACCAATCTTTCACATTTAAATCTAAAATTGTGCTGCTGCAGTTGGATTTTTCTCAGAGATGCCATTCAAACAACACGTTGCCTTGTCATCTCACATAGCCTTTCTATCTGTGATGATAGGGGCTAGGTGAGAGGCTGACAGCTCGGCACAGCTTTTGTTAGGGCATGTAATGCTGCATGACTGCGAGCACCTCTCTTTTGTTTCAGTCAAAGAAACATTTTCAAGGGGCAAGGTTTTGAAATTGAATCTTCATTGTCATATTTTAAAAGTGTACCAAAGACTGAATGTAAAGAAAGCAAGCTTTATGGACACTAGATTTTTTGCAATTCCTGATGTTCCTGACTCTGAAGCGTGTTCTGTGCTCCAGTCCTGCCACAGAATCAATAATTTTTCTCATAATCTCTCACCAAAGGAAGAACAACTCAATGTAGATGAAGGACTTTCTCAGTAATTTTAAATAAGATGTAGTAATTAAAATTGATTTATCAAGTTATGTTTTATTATTTTTAAGAATGTTTCATTCTTTTTGAGCCCAAATCTTTACTTGTTGATTAAGAGTCCAGTATCAACTAAATCTTAAACTTTCACATTCAACAGAAAATGCCATCAATTTGGAGAGCATTTTAAAAATATATGTTTTGGGAAATACGCATGAATTGTGCTACACTGTTTTCAAATTTAATGATGTTAATAATTAATAAATGTAGAATAATTCCTCCTTGCTGCATAACTTGGTGTCTGGAATTTTATCAACGCACAAAGATATAGGAAGTGATATGCCGCTTGTGAAGAAACATCATGTTTCTTCAGATATTGATTTTTTTGACATGGAATAACAGAGGCATCAAGGAAAATAAACGCCCACGAAATCAGTTAATTAACTGGGCATGATTTAATGTTTCTCTACTTGGTGATACGTTTACATGTGGTTAGGTTGCTCATAACGACCACTTCCTTCTTGTCAAAACATGTATTGTATTTAGATCCAAGAATCATAGTGGATTTAGAATATATACTTTTATCTCTACTCTGTCTGTTGATGGTTTCAAGCGTGAAACAGATCTCACTTCCCTGCCATCTGCTCTCTATTTAAAATTGACATCAAGTTCAGTTCCTCTCTGATGCCTCCTTGTTTCCCAGCTTAGAACACTTCACTCCTGCAGTTCAGCCATTTCCCTATTATGCCTGACCATTGGGCAAACATAGAGGAAATCCGACATCTAGAACTGCTTCACTATTCATGTCACAAAATAAACCAGGAAGATTTTGGCCATGGAATGATTGCCATTATTGCTTAATGACAAGCCAGTTAGCAAAAACCGAAGTATAGTTTTGTAGTTTTGTGTTTGTGTGTTTAGACAAGTAAACCATTGTATTTTATTTTATATCTTGCTCATCATTGTGTTGCTAGATTGCATTATGTCAGTATTCATACAAAATATCAATTATATGTTTCAGAGAGATATTAGCTCCATAGATCAAATTTAATATTTCAAACCCAGTAATCATTCATTCAGCAAAGATTTTTAAGCACTTAACCTGTAGGGTGAATACTGTTTTAGGTATTTGCAAAATGGTAGTGAAACAAAATCATCACGGAGCTCACCGTCTAGGAAAGTAGGGTTTAAACACATACTTAGATTTGTTTTAAAAAACGGAAGAGCTGTAATAATACTGAACAAACTTTGCTATCATCTAGAGTGTAATTGTATTTTTTGTGGTAGGGTAAGATATTAGGCTAATTATATTATTTTTGGTTTAGAAAATCATTTTGGCTTAGAATATCAGAAGTTGTTTCTCTAACTGAAAATTGACTCTTCATATGCACATCCTTGTATCTTATATATCTTCCTCTCTCTCTGTATATGAAACATCTATTTTGCACTGCCGTTATACCCAGTACTTGACTTGTGGATAGACCTAAACTCCAGTTTCTGGTTCTGTGATTTATGTTGAGTAATTACATATATACAAGCAAAGGGAGATTAAATAATCAAAGCCAATCACTTTTTTGTTACGTGACTCCTAAATGTACATGTCTTCAGCATTTTTTAGTTCTATAGTCCAAGAAGCAAACTGTCCTTGGTCCATAGAGATAATTACACATGAGTAAGTAATGAGTATTCTGAACTATCACATTTATGTTTGTTTACTTTTTTGAATGTATCTATATGCTTGTATGTATATAAATATTTAAACTTTGAAAGTTTATTCTTCCCGTTTGAGGGGATTAATTATATCTCTGGAGATGGTTTAGTATTTCCACAATTATTTTAAGAGTCAGTCTTGTTAGTTGATATGTTATTTAGACTAGGAATGCCTGTATTGATTAAGGGGCAAAATTAATCCACTTTCAGTTTCTTTTCAAAGTGTGAGCAAGGGGCTCTCATTAAATGCCATTATATAATCATTGATCAGTGAAATGATATCTGGGTCACAGTGGCATCTATTTTTGCAATATAAATCCCTGTGGCTATATATGAAAGGCATGTTCAGACTTGCATCTGCACGTAAAAGCAAGGATAGTCTTCATGCTGTTATCAGCCTAATTTTAGTATATACGACTTAAGGTGCTGCTTGAAGTGTTTTTCTCCATGGTATAAATTTAGCAATAAATGTAGTCATTTGGCTGCTGCTCTAGCAGTTTGAATGTGGAAGTATAATGTGAAGAATTTTAGTCCACATTACTTAGGTGTTATAGAAAACATATATCATTTCACATCATACATCTAAATATTAGTTTATAATAAATATTCAAATTTAAATCCTGACTTTGGGGATTTGGATGTCTTTTTATTAGATATAAAAATGACTTCAGCAATTGTTTAAAATTGTTTTTCCCAAATGTGATAGAAAATATCTAAAGCATAAATTTGTTGTTCAAAAATTAAACACATACATACATCTTCTCTTAGGACTGAATGTGTGGAATGGGTTCACTAAATATTTGCTGTGCTGCGAGAAAACAGCATCATAGTAACTAATTTTTCAGCTAAGGCTTTAGACAGATTTTCATAAAAATTTTTACTTTATAATCTAGAAAGTAATCCATAATTGCCCTTCAAAATGAACCTTTAAAAACTATACATTTCTATAAAATATTTTAATTGATATTATTGATAAAGTATCAACTTAAAAACTTAAAGTGAAGATTTTAATATTTGGTTTTCTTTGAAAGAAACTGTTACATAATTGTTTTTACTCTCAAATTAACTGGGAGTTTAGCTGTCTGACAAACGACTCAAAGAGCTATGGATACTTTTAAGTAGAGACAGCTAATGAAAACCTGTATGAACAAAGTGCAAGCTGAATTCATCAACACATTTTTAGTTATTGATTTTTTGACTGGAACAACATACACTGTTGTAGGGTCCCAAAAGCGAGGATTTAATTCTTAGAAACTTAACTTAGCCAGGGATCAATCATTGCATCCCTAGGGTCATATACATTAGGAAAATCTTTCAATAAACGTTTTGCAGTGCTAATGATTTATAAGCATTCAGAATTTCTCTTTCAATGTGCCATAAGCAGTTTGATGAGACAAATGAATTATCTCAAGCCCTAATTTTCTAGGAAAAAATAAGAAATTGCATGTAAAACTTTTGCTCTGTTAATGATGGAGGTTAAAATTTTAAGTCTAGAAATATTCTGGTGAAAATTAGTATTTTCGTGCAGCATTCCTCCACACTGAGTAAATTAATTTATTCTATTTCCCACCTGATTAAACAATAGTGATGTAATATGCCCGTCATTTGGATTTTTTATAACATTTTCCTAAATGCATAATTCAAATATGGATTGAGTTTTCAATTAGCTGTTATTTGACCTAATGGTTAGAATTTGGCTTCTTTATTCTGATATTGTCTATTGATTGTGTCTATGTTTCGGTACATGTGAATCTTAAGAACTTTGAAACGTAAATCACTTAACATCTCAGCTCAATCTGCTGTAAAAAAGATGAGAAGGAATCTAGATATTAACTTTGTATAATTAGTAACTTTGCTTTTAAAAAAGAGGATTTGTAATAGTTACTGCTACAAGGCTTTGCATGATAGGGTCTCTGCTTCCTCTCTGACCTCATCTTCCACTTTCTGCATTGCTCAATCTAGTCCCACCGCACTGTCTGTATTACTTTTCTACAGATATGCCAAAGACACTTTCACCTCAGGGCCTCTGCACTTGTTGGTTTCTCTACCAGAATTATTCTTCCCCAGATAGTCACAGTTTCGTTGACTTCCTTTGAATCTCTGCTCAAGTGCCAACTGAACACTTTTTGTAAAATTACTACTCCTTCAGCACTGGGCCACAACACACACACTCATATATGCTAATGCTCTGTACCCCTTTGGATTCAGATTCTCCTTTTTCTTTTGGAATGGATTATTCACGAGTGGTGCTGTGCACTTTATAATGCATCACGTCAATTGTTCTACTGTTAGTGATGCCAAGATAGATCAGAGTAAGCAGGTAGTGAAAACCTGATCCATCATGTTCATTATCATATATTTTTGACATGGTCCACTTTAGTGTTTGATAAATTTCTTTCATTTTGGCATAATATGTCCCAGACTCATTTTTACATTTTCTGTTTCAAAGCTGGAATAAACCATTCAACTCCAAGGATCCTTAGATGTTTTTAGTAGATAGTGGTATTTAGAGAACACATTTTGGATACTAGGGGTGCTAATTGTTATTGGGTTGTCATTGCTTCTAAGCATTTTCAGCAGGTAGAGCTAGGAAATTCAAGAGTTTCAAAAAAAACCACAATGAATGTGTGGTATATTTTCAATTCTAATTTATCATTAAACAGTTTTAGTGAATATTTTTAAGTTTATACTTGTACTTCTTTTCTCTTACATGAAAAATCTTGGCCTTAATATTAAAGTACTTACTTATTTGCTCTATTCTATAATGTGTATAGTTGCAAATTAGTAATAAGATAGTATTAGTAAAATTAAGACTGATGAATGAAGTAAAACATTTCTTTGTTGGTCTATTTATTCTTAGATTATATTCTGTTGTTGACATACAAAATATTGTGTTAGGTCACTTGAAATAGTTCTTTTCTGGATGTGATTATGTATCCAATTCATTTGTTTCAGTTTATTTCCAATTCTTATGTCTACTGTATTTGATTTATATTTGGCTTATCCATTCTTTGTTCTCCTGTTTCTCCTTTCCTTTCTTTCTTTTTTTGGGGGGAGGGGTGAGGAAGATTGTCCCTGAGCTAACATCTGTGCCAATCTTTCACTATTCTGTATGTGGGACGCCACCACAGCATGGCTTGATGTGCAGTGTGCAGGTCCATGCCCAGGATCCAAAGCCACAAACCCCAGGCCACTGAAGTGGAGCATGCAAACTTAACCGCAATGCCACCAGGCCAGCCCCCTGTTTCTCCATCTTTTTAACTGTATTTCTGTGCTGTTTTTCAGTGATTGCTCTAGAGATAACAATATATTTTTTAACTTTTTACAATCTTTCATCAAATAATATTACACTAAAGAACAATATGTGAACATTGCAGTGACCTAATTTCCTTCCCCCCCGCCTCTGTGTGCTCTGTCATACATTTTACTTCTACATATGTTATGAATTCAATAATATATTTTTTCTTTAAGTAATCAACAGTGTCATAAAGAAATTTTATTTCTTTTATATGTTTATGTTTCTTGTTTATTCAGATATTTGCTCTTCTCTTTCTCTTTATTTCTTCCTGCACATCTAGACTTCCATCTAGTGTCTTTTCCTTCAGTTGTGAGACCTTCTTTTACCACTTGTTGTTGGAGTCTGTTGCAGATAAATTATGTCCAGTTTAGCTTGTCTTAAAATGTCTTTATTTTGCCTACATTTTTGAAGGTTGTTTTTTCTGGATATGGAAATTTAGGTTCATTCTCCCCCCATTTGGCATTTTGGAGAGTTCCATGGTCTCATGTCTTCCATTGTTTCTGGTAAAAAGTTGGCTGCTGTGCTTGTGGACATTTTCTCTGTGTGTAATGTCTTTGGTGGGGGTGGGTGATGAGAGACAGGGAGGTATACTTTTATGATATTCTTTGGTTTTCTTAAGTTTTACTATATCTTCCTTGATAATGATTTTCTATGTATTTATCCTGCTTGAGGCTCACTAAGTTTCTTTGATCTGTAGGTTTATGCCTTTCATCTATTCTAGGAAGTTCTCAGTCATTATTTTTTAAAATTTTCTTTTCCGTTCTTTCTCCTCTCCTTCTGGGACATCAATTACTCATATAACAGACAATTAGGTATTGTTCCATAAGTCTAAGATTCTTTTCAGTTATTTTTTTCTCTTTGTTTTTCAGTTTGAACAATTTCTATTCTCCTACCTTCAAGTTCAGTGAGTTTTTCTTCTGCTATGTCCAGTCTACTTTTACATGAATCAAAACATTCTTTATTTCTGATATTGCATTTTTTTCTCTGTGGCTTTTTCGTTTTATTTATAATTTCCATATTCCTGCTGAAACTTACCATATTTTATTCATGCTATCTACTTTTCTCACCAGAACTTATAATTTTTTTATCATAGTTATGTTAAAGTCCTTGTCTATTATCTAGATTTGCCTATATTGACTGTGTTTTCCATTGGTTATGGGTCATGTTTTCCTGCTTCTTTGTGTGTACCGTAATTGGTGATTTTTATGCTAGACATTGTACATTAAAAAATAGAGACTAACCCAGATAATATTTACCTCTAGAAACATGTATACCACTTACTCTGTCACATCGCTAATTTATAGTTGAGCTGGGTCTCAGTTTGTTTCCATCTTAGTTATTTTTAGTTCACAACTGGCTTCAAAAATTTTGAGAGCAAGATCAGGGATTTTCCTTCAGCAGAGCTCTCTTTCTCTCACTCTCTGTTTACAGCCCACCTGTGAGCTCTGGGCTTGCAGGGGAGTTCTCTTTGCTCTCCAGCCACCAGGATCCTGCCCAAGCCTCCACCACCAGCCCCCACCACTTTCTGTTTGCAAATGTAAAAATATTTACATGGTTGCATTTGATATCATATAACAAGATCTATTTAAGGGTATGTCATTTACATCCTCAGCCACTCCACTCTGTGCCCCTCCTCCACCTATCAGTAGTGAATTTTGTTTTCAGAGCAAATACTGATTTTTTTCTTTCTCTTTGAAAATATAAGTATATATTAATTCCAGTGTATTTTCCTTCTTTGTCATATAAAATATAGCATAGTGTGTATACTATATGAACCTTGATTTCCTTCCCTTAATAAATCCTGGTCATCACTTCACAATAGTGTATACAGATCTTCCTCATTCTTTCTAACAGCTGTTATATTATTTATAATATTCAGTTATCTGTCTGCATCTTATAGTTTATTCATCTTGTCCCTTACTGGTGGGTATTTGGGTTGTTTTTGATGTTTTTTTAAATACCAGTAATGATACAGTGTGCATGTGCAAAACTTATTGTCTGATTTTATATAGCTTTAAGTTGTATTTTTAAATAGTTTTTTTTTTTTACTATTGGTTTAGGACCTCAGACATAATTGCTACTCTAATTGAGATTAGAAGGAGGAAAATCTTTCCTATACGTCCTATGATGTGTCCAACAAAAACAATGTTAACCAATGAAAAAGATATATGAAATTCTGTTCTGATTTTACATATATATATAAATATTGGGCATATATATATTGGGCATCTACTTCCCATTACAACTTACATGAGACCCAAGAGAAGGTATTGCCAACAATGATTTCTGGAGAACTGTCAATATGTATACATATTGCTTGCAAGTAATAACTTAGAGGGGTCAATTTCATATCTTATTATTATGAGGTATGGATTTGGTATTTCATTAACTTTCAACTGTAGGCCTGAATCTCAAGAAAAACTGAGACCTGGATATTTGCAAAATAAATGTTAATAGTGTGTGTAGAGTCACTAAAATTTCGCTGGTGCCATAACAGAATGAAGAGGGAAAAGAGCATTTGAAGGTAAATTTGTCAGACACACTCAGCACTTCCCTTCATGACATCTCCTGAATATCCATATGCTGTGTGGTCTCCACTGTAAAATGGGACATTTATAGGTTGAGCTTCCATTAGAAAAGAGTATGTGGAATTTATATTTCAGCTCAAAATCTTGCAGTTTTATTTTTAGTAGAGAATAGCACAGATTCTCTCATATGTATTTTACTATAATGTATATTTTATATGTAAATCTCTGCACATATCTCACATATATAGATAGATCTCTCTCTCTCTCTCATATATATATATATATATATATATATATATATATATGTATGTATAGGAGAGAAAGATGATAGTATGTACCCTCTCTTCAATCTTGTACCTCCAGTTGCTACAGAAAATCTCCACTCAAAGAGCCTATTGTATCCTCAAGTCGACATTCTTTCCAGATATTTGTGATTCCCTCGACCTCTTGAATTGTCTTGTGTCTGTTCCTATGTGTATCTGCACTTTGTAAACAATTTTAAATTTGAATCACCATTTACTCTTGCACAAAGCATGAAAGTTTAGCAAACTCTTTTTAGAAGTGGAGATATAAATAAATCAGCTACCTGTGTTTGAAAAGTCTAAACTAAAGTGCAGTTGTATGCTTCAGCTTGTCAATGGATATTTATGAGGTGAACATAATACTATAACGGTTCTAGCAGTGAAATATCTCCTGTGCAGATAGCTAGTAAAGGAGCTCACAAGTGTTAATGCCGGCAGAATTTTAATGCTCAAGAGATGGGAAACATGACACTTCCTCTGGGTAATGCTGCTTTTACTGGCTACAGTGAAAATGAATGTGTGAAATCAGTCTTCAAATATTACAACAGGGTTGGGGTCTATATAATTAACCAGTAACAAATACATCCTACTATTGTCTTGTTTTCTTCTCTTGGTTTAATTAACTGCCGTGCAGTAACATAGCACTACAATTTTATTTTGGCATCAACTTCCCCTTCCTACTTATTATGAGACCCAAGAGAAGGTATTGCCAACAACAATTTCCAGGGAAATGTCAATGAACTTCTTGCTCTAATAGGTACTTGTTGCCTGGAAATACCCTAAGTAAAGTTAAAGCTGACAGATTCTAATGGTGAAGTTAGCCTTCGCTATGACCAAAGTTTTGTTTGTGACTTATCCTGGGTACATTCTGCTCCTTCTTCTACTGCGGGCAAGTAGATAATGGAGGAAAGCTTTGCACAGAGCTCTGCTCTAAGAGATGAATTGGGATAGTAATACATTTCCAGCTTATAAAGAATCATATTGTGCTTATTTTTCCCAGCAGCCAAAGAAAATGAAGTTAAGCATTCAGTCTCTAGACCTAGGGGATTTATTCTTGTAGGAGAATGTCTGGGATTTTATGAAGAATAGTATAGTTTCAACATGCTTACATGCATAAACTTCAAGTTAACATTAATGATCTATGTTAACTTAGTTCAGGTTAAATTCCAATTAATCTGCATTTCATATCAGCTATCTGCAGAGTACTTCATTAAGTCTTACCATGTTAAGAAAAGGCAACAAAGGAGGGAAGTAGACATGATAATGATCTTTTTGTATAAGGTAGAGATTGAGATACTACATTTATTGGAGGGTTTCAAAGGTTTAGATGAGTTTGGAATCATTATGATTAAGAAAGTTGAGAATTAAGAAAGAAATATATATTAGTTTAAATTTACTTATACTTAGTCTACTTCTAAAGAAGTATTGAGAAAAAAAACATGTACAATAAAACTTCAGAATCAAAACAGAGAAATAATCCTGGGCCAAAGTCAAGATATAGCTGTATCAGAACATGTGCACTAAGGGTAGCAATTGCTTTTAGAACCTCCTGTAAATCTGAGCTTTTTAAAAGTCAACGCACAAAGAGAAAGTCTGAGTTATATAGTTGCCATTGTATAATAAAAGGGAAGCACCTGAGCTTACCAGAAGTGACAGGCTTTTTCCTAGCTAGCTCTGAACTCCAAGAATTGATCCTTTAGTATCAGTGTCTTCAATAGCAATTTTCCAAAATGCAAAATTCTCTTCATATGACCAAAAGTTGAATAATGCTGTAATATTGTCAAAAAGCTAGGAAGGCATTTCTAAAGAGAAGCAAAGAAACCAGGTCCAGGTAGATAGATAGTTTACCGGTAATCGGGCTTAACATAGGCATGAATATCTTGAATAATAGTTATCAAACTACATTTTTAATGCAAACAAAAACAAAATTCTGTGCTGAATTGCAATTTTAAAGGCTAGATGAGAGTGGAGCTCCCTTGGGTCGAATTAGGATTGAGAGGCCTGCAGTGTGCCTGCTTGCTCTATTCTTGTGCACCACTCCAGCCACAGTGGCCCCTGAGGCACCTTGTGGAACCCACAGGACTTCATGGACTGCGGTACGAAAAACAAACACTAACCTAGAGAAATAGATGACTAGCATCTCACGTAGAACTTCCCTCTCAAAGATAGTTTGCCAACTGATCTGGAGGGAGAGGATTCCAAAGTTATCACTGATAAATGCCTGAGGTATAAATATTTTATATTGTTGATTGAATAGAGAAATATATGCCCTAGATACTGGGCATGTGGTTAGAAAGTTTGATGTGGTATGAAAATTAAAGCGCTTCCCTTATATTCTTGTTTAAATATAATCAACTCCAGCATGGACAGGGCTTGAGGTAGGCTGGGTATATAGGTAGGTACATGCACACACATGCACACACACACACGTGTATGCACATTTAAAAAAATTAGAGAGGCCAGCCCCGTGGCCAAGTGGTTAAGTTCGCGTGCTCCACTTCGGTGGCCCAGGGTTTCGCCAGTTCGGATCCTGGGCGCAGGCATGGCACCATTCATCAGGCCACAATGAGGTGGCGTCCCACATAGCACAACCAGAGGCACTCATAACTAGAATCTACAACTATATACTGGGGGGCTTTGGGGAGAAGAATAAAAAAAAGAAAGATCACTGATTGTGACCTGGACAGATGCTTGAACAGGCATTTTATGGAAACTCTTAGAATTGTGTACCATAAAGATGAAAATGCTGACTGTGGATTATAACCTTTATCAATCATTGGCTTCTACCATACCCAAGCACTCTTGAGTAGAACTGCATTCACGTGGGTTCACCAGGATATTAACTATACAATACAACCCAGTAAACAAGTTGACCAATGTGGGCACTGAGTGCTGAAAAACTTTGGCATGGTTGGTAGTTGGTAATTAGAGAGAGTGAGTAGTCAGAGGTTCTTGGGCTGACTTTTAAAAACGTTTAAATACAGATGTTTAGAAAGGATTGCATTTTGCTGATTAAATTTACTCTTTGAAAACTATTTTTTTAAACTAACAAAGATATGCATATATAGAAAAGGTATAAAATAGAATGTAAGAAATCATATGCAATTTCATTACTCATAGTGTGTTGGTGTACTGTCTGTTGGTCTTGTCTTTTACTCTTTAGACTTTTGTTGCATAATTATAATTATGTATATATACAATTTGACATTTTTTTCACTGCAGTTTCCCTACATTGTTAAAACTGTTTAAAAAATTTTCTATTTTAATGGATAGATAATATTTAGTTAGATGGATGAATCATAATATAACTATTCTCTGTTGGGCAGAAATAAATATAAATTGACTAATTATATTTTTCATTATTATAAAAATCCCATGGTAAACATTTAAAAATCTTTGTCTAGATATTTTATTGGGCTTACTTCCCAGCTTGAAATTACTGAGTCAAGGAATATAAGCTTTTAAAGACTATTATTATATACATTGCTTACCATATAGTTTTGGCCAACTTATACTCCCACAAGCAATGCATGAAAGTTCTTTTTTTTGTCACAGAAGCTCGCTAATTAGGTAATTTCATCAATATAAGGCTGCATAAGACAGTATACATTAAAAGGAAGGCAGTTTTATTCCTTTTAAGCCATAATTTTTCTTAGGCAAATGCAATGTTGTCATACCGAGATCGTAATACAGTGATGTCAGTATACAAATACATTTCTAATATGCTACGAAATATTTTATTTTAAGTTGGTAAACATGCCTCTAGTACTCTTGTTTACAATTAACTTGTCTATCTGACTGTTTAATATATTGAGAAGGTAAACTATCACCTAGTCAGACAATATCGAATCACATTTTTGAAATTAATGTGTGTTAAATATATCCGGCTACAATCTAAAATCAGTAGTTAAATTCTGTTTGTTCTGCCTAACTTTAATGTCTTTAAATATTTAAGAAATTTCACTCCTAATCTCTTATGTCATACAAAATGAATAAATTTAACAATTACTTCATTGCATCCAAGGAATGCTATATTCATTCCCAAGGCAAAAGAATGGAATACATTCATAGTTCATTTTTAAATGAATGTACTTCTAAGATATTAATTTAATTCAATTTTATAGTGACTATATGTTGTTATTGTTGAAGTTTATGACCTAGTGACTTATGAAGCATGATACAAATTCAAATAGATTGTATTGATCGCCTAATTGAATAAATAGTACAGGTGTTGCCTGAGGCATCACACCGACAGTGTGCTTTGATTTTATCCATTATTTACATGCATGACTTTAAGTCAAGAAAATTATTTACAAAAAATATTGAATTAAAAATTCAATAAATAGAGAAAATTAAATCAATATTATTTCTTCTTAATAATTATAATTCATAATCTAATACCACATTATATTGTTTCATAAATACTTATGCCACCTGAGTTCAAATTTCTTGAATTATTTTGTAAAATACAACAAGGGTAATATTACACATTTATTTTAACTCTTGCTTACAGAAATCTTGTGTTCATCTCTTTTAGCATATTATCATCTTAGTGGTTTATTTTAAAGACTGTATTGTCTTGTTACCTAAAACTAGTATTAATCTCTACATTGAGTATAAAGTATTAAAATTATAAGTATATATTTCTATATATTTTTATATATTTAGGTTACATTGAATAATCTTTTAAGCCATTTAATTAACTTTTTATTTTCAGCACTTGTACTTTTGTCATTAAAATGAAATATTCTCAGAAATATAAACACGATTAACTAATAGTATTTTCTGTTCTATACTATTCTTTGATGAATTGTATGTTCAAGCTATCTTATATTGCTTTGCTTGTTAGCTTGATAACATACCTTTATTGTGTAGACATTATCAGCATGAGGATATGAAGTCCTGTAAACATTGTGATATCCCATTTCCTACAATTAAACATTGCTCTGTGGTGTTTTGGCATAGACTGCTTGCCATGATATTAATGGCAGCCCAAACATTCACGACCTTAAACATGATCAGCACTATCATGATGGGTTTTCTAAGATGGTACTGAGTAGTACTCAAAGGGCCACAGACACCTAATCACAGCCTCTTACAACCAGGGTGTGTTGCCTTGATTTTAGAATATTCTGGTAAGTGGAGTGGCAGCCAGCATAAAATAATCCCCTGGGAATGAGATGCCTGATGGACTACTTTCTCCTAGCCAATAGTTTCTTTTTTTATTGATTGTTGCTTTTCTATCTTTTCTCCTTGGGGCTACTATCTTCTCTTTTCTGCATATTTTCTTCTCTCCTTTTCCACTGTTGTATTTTTCTCCTTTCTAATCCTCTTTTTCTCTATCAAATTCATACTTATTCTATATTCTCATTTTTGAGGTCCAGCTCCTCCCTCAATGGAGGTTTAAGTCACTGTGTATTCATTCATTTATACATTCGTCATCCATCCATTCATTTCTAAGTACATATTTATTACAAGTCTGTTCTATGTTAGATACTGTGCAATGAGATTGCAGAGGGAAAATGGATAAGTGCCTGTTTTTAATAGAGAACTTGCTGTATGCTAAGTACTGTTCTAAGTGCTTTATATACATTAACAGATTTCGTCTCTGTGATAGTCCTAAGAATAGGTCCAATTTTTAATCCTTATTTTTGTGATGAAGAAACGGAAGCACTCAGTAGTTAATGTTGCCTGTGGCCACACAGTTAATGAGTGGCAGAGCTGAGGTACATACTCAGGATTTAGAGCCCTCAGATTTAACCATTATTGTCTTCGCTTTTGTATATTTGAGCAAACAACTGTGGTGTACTAATGTGGTTTGGCTGGAGTGGAGATGCAATGAGATCTTTCAGGGAAGGAGTTCCATGCCTGGGAGACCTAGGTAATGCTTAACAGAGGAAGTCACTCTGGAACAGAACTCCTCCGAGTTACCAACTTTAAATTTCTGTAAAATAAAAGTACACCGAGACATTATCAGCTCTTGATAAAAGTGAAAAATGCTGAGTTCGTGATCAGGAGGGGAGAAGACATTTGGTTGTTTTTGTTAATGGATGTGTGCTAAAACACACGGGTGTGTATTGCATTTAGCAGGGGTTTTTTTTTGTTTTTTGATACTTGAATCAATAGACAGCTGGCAGCTGATGATCAATACTAATCCTGTGCTTTGGAAAAATTGAAGTAAGGACCTCAGGGTCAAAATCTCAGAATTCTTTTCATTTGAGTTTCCTTGTCTTTAATTAAATCACACCAAATGAAATAGAAAATAACTTAGGTCTGGAATAATTTAGGTGTTGAAGTGATTTTGAGAATTCAGGTGAACTATGAATCTCCATAGATTTTTCAACTATCCAGTTACCTAAAGTAAATGAATCAGAGTCACCAGATTAATCCTGTGTGTAGAACAGAAGTGGTCAGAGAAGGAGCCTTATATCTAAAACCAGTTAAGTAGTGACGAAACTCAAAAGTAGAGATTCATGACAACTTCTTTTCAAAATTATTCAGAAGAGAGAAAATTTTTACTTTTTTAGTTCATAAATATACAAGAAAAAGGTGCCATTAATTCATATGTTTGCTGTCATAATGTCATTTCTCATATATTTGTTTGATTCTGGAAAATTGCCAGAAGATAATATTTTTAATGTTTATCACTGTTTTAATATGCATAGCTAAAATCTATTTTATTGCATAAAAAGTTACAGTATTGTAGCTTAGAAACTCTGCTTTATTGCTTTGCTGAAATATTTAATTATGCCATTTTCGTACCTGCTGCCCTTGAAAAACATGTTTAGAAAAGAGATATGTCATGAAAATAACATTTTCAGTGTTTTCTTGGCATTTGGTGTCATATTTAGCTAAGCTGGAGAAGAGCATCTTTTCACTTAATGTTCATTCTAAAAATCTTGTTTGAGGGTTCTAGATAATACGAAAGTACAGTCTGACTACTTGACCTGTGACCATTGCATTACCAAGGAATTGTGACCTCTTTCTAAGATGGTTTTCTTTCTGCTTTTCTCTCCCTTCCTTTTGCACAGATATTATATGTAGACATTAGGCACAAAATAAGTAATAAAATCGACAATTGTACTAATAATGTTGCCTCCAAAATTACTTAGAAGACAGATAATTTGATGAATGTTTGCCTGTTAGGCAAAAGCTAATGGAAACTAGTTTGCTTTTATGCTTTTCTGTTTCTTCATTAATTTCTGAAATTTTCAAGTTTATTGAGCAGTCATATTTAAGAAGAACATGAACAAAATCCTGTTTTTCTGTTTTAAGCTTTCTTCTCCAACAATATTTGTTGTTCCTTTTGAATATTACCATGTATTGAATATTTAAAACAAATTTATTGTTCACATTTAGAGGAAAATAGAGAAGTTCTTACATCTAAAATTAGAGAGCTGGTATTATGAGATACAGAAAAATCTCAATAGGATGATAGTCTTTACCCTGAAGTAGAAAGCAGGATGCTAGCTTTTGGCCTATTGAGGGATCTGGACATGATCCATGTAGTAAAGTACATCAACAGTGCCATACCAAGGGGAAGAAAGGAGGGGGATCTTTTATCACTAATTGGAAACTTTGTTTTCAAATGACTCTTGGTTTATTTATAATTACATATGAAACAATGTGTCTCCACAACCTTCATTGACCTGCTAAAGAATTGAAATGGCAAAGTCTCTTTGGAAATGTGCAATGCAAATAAATAGTCACTATTTGGAGAGTGCGTGGTGGTGTGCAGTTGTGAGAAATGGTCAACACTGAACAAGATCTTTAGTAAGTCTCTTGCAAAAGCCTTTTATAAAACAGAATCACAAAGAGATGGCATCTCTTCCCTTTCTCCCTGACTGCTTATCCTCAATCTCTTTCTGTGTCTTAAATGTGCTCCTTATGTATACATTTTAGAAGCACCAGATTGCATGAAGAAATACTTTCATTTTAGGTCATTATAGAAAGAAACATGTAAGGTGATGGCTTGATATTTTTATTGCTGGGATAGTAACACTATATACTTTAAACAGCAATAACATAGTTCTAATTTCCATAGAGTTTTTTCCACTCTAATTTTGCCCTACCATTGTGTAGGTGAACTTGCTATGGAAAAGAGCTGAATGAAACATTCATGCTTTGACTCAAAGGAAAAAAACTTATGCCTTCATCGTATGAATGACTTTACCTTAGGTAATTGTTTATTATATCATGGTAGGAAAACTGAGAGTGTTCTTATGCTTTTATATACTTACTTTAATATTTCAATAACAATTTGTTTCTTTCCTAGGGCCGGTGCATAAATTTCTCCCGAGTTCCGTCTCAGTAAAAGGAAATCAGGAAGACCAAGAAGGTATGAAGATGGTACATATTCACACTGCTGATTTCCAACCAAATGAAAAAGAAAGTGCATTTCAGAAGTTTTTGGAAGAGCAGCTTTATTCCTCTCAGTCAGGAAATGTTTTCTCTGCCTTCTGCTTTGCTTGCACCAAACATTTTCAAACACTTGTTCTGCCATCTACATGGGCGTTGATGAAACCCAGTGGTAACTCATGATTCATGACACTGAAAATAAAAAGGAACATTAATCTACATGCTACGGTTTACACAGGAAAGTTTGTTTGAATGTGTAGAAGAGGAAAAAGCAAAAACAGCATGAAGGTGATATCAGAACAGGGACCACAAAACAACTGGCCATCATGGATCTTTAATGGAGAGAGGAGTGTTTAACATGGAAACATGGCACTTGTGTTGTTACATGGCAAGATGGTTAGCCACAGGCAGAGTATGAAATTTCCCACCAGGCTAAGCAAATAAAGGAGTCCGTTGCCTTAGAGCTGTGTCAGATCACAAAATCCTTCCAAGTCCCCTACCACAATGTGCCTTACGGGAAGCTTCTGACTGGAAAATCTTGTCATTCTAGCACTGCAAAGTGCACACGCATGACAAAATGTAGACAGGATGCCTCAAGGTATTGGTAGCAAGCAAGATTTTGCCCTTTAGTTCTTGAAGACACCTTTCTTTCATTATGCACTCGGGAAAAGAAGAAAATTAATAGAGCGTTATTCCACAGGAAGACGGCTTCTAACCAGCGATCTTGAGTGGAGTTTAAGAGACTCAGGATTTGAGAACTTGTCCCTGTGATTGGTAGATTTACCCCTCTTTTTATGCGTGGGGTTTAGTAGTGCATAAAGCATTAGTATCTGTAAACATACCTAGGAGTTTGTTTTGTTTTTAATTTAAGGGAAGCAGTAACCACAAAGCTTCCGCTCAGGGTTTTTTCTTCCTCCAAGTCTCCAGGGGCTCTTCAGCGTCACAAGCCAGCAACTCTCTTTGCATGAAAATTTCAAAGTTTAATTAATATAATTAAAGGCAACAGCAAGCAGCAGCCTGTGAAGATTTTGCTCATCTTTTTTATGCCTTTTTGACATTGAATGACCTATTACTGTATGCGCATTACTTGGATTTTGAGGGGCACTCTACCTTGGTTATGATTCAGGAGAGGAAAAAGAGACCTCCTCTCATCAATTTGTAAATGAAATTTTCAGGAGGCTCGGCCACCACACAACATCGAAAATGTATGTATTGTAGTTTTTTAGAAAAACCACCGTGTCACGTCGACGATGCCAAATTATGTTAGCGTGAGCGGAAGCACTGTGGGGGAGGAAGAAGGCAGCAGCTGAAGAAAAAAGCTCAAATGATCTAGTCACTTTCGATACTGTACTTCAGATGCGAAATGGATATTCGACTCGAAACCTGACAAAGCGCGCCTGCTTTGATGTGAACTGGTCTAGACAATGACCAGTGGCTGGGTCAGTGGGATGTCTCTCTGCGAGCACAAAGGCTTATCAAATGACACTAAAAATAAGTTCAACAACCATCACATTGGAAGAGAGAAGGCGAACATTTCATGTTTGGCGGGCATGTGAATGCACATGATGGAAAGAGCGATTTGGAGCATCCCAATATAATTACCCCCATTGTGCTCTTAATGGAAATTTCAAAGGACGGAAGTGATTCTGTTGGTTGGTGTCCAGATTTGCGGCACTGCTCCAAGAAGCCTTACTCACACACACAAATATATATATGCATATATATATATCCTCTAGCTTGAATCTTTTGCTCAAGTTTATTTATGTCACTGGCTGGCTGGATCCAAAGTCATGTGTCTACATATGCATAAATAAAATTTTACCTGTGCCTCTGCTACCATTTTCTTTAAGCTCACATAAACTCAAGGCTTGTTAGGTTGAATATATGATTGTCCTGGTTAGTTTTAGGGAAGAATTATATTCAGTTTCAAAATATCCCTTAGGTTCACAAATAATACTGTTGGCAGTAATTATCCATGTGTACCAATGTGACTTGGAAGTCTGATGGACACCCAATGAGTTCTTGTAGACCTCTGCATCTGGGACAGGGCCTATTGCTGTTTCCTTAAATTGGCACTTCCTTTCTGACCAGTGCACACCCCTAAATGGTATTTCTGGGCATCAAGGATACTACAGAATCTAGGGCTGTTTCTTTGGTAGTTACTTTGAATTTGTCTAGTATCATAGGGCGTTTGTATGACACTTGCGTTTTGCTACAGATTAATGTTAGTGGACCTCTGCCCTTAACTGGCAAAATGGCTTTCTGTAGATTGTAAGGCAAGTGGATTTCCAGTTCACTATGAGGAGCGCTCAACGAAGAGGGAGAGGCAATGGTCTATGTGTAGACTAAAAGTGTACCATTCATAAAGTTCAAAGACAGAAGGAGCTGCATAGCACTTAAAGATATGAACCAGATCCGTGTTATGATTTTCTCTGATTATGCTAACCAGCAAATGAGAAGAAGTTGCTTTAAAGAGTACTGTTTTCTCACCAAAGGATCAAATTAAAAACCTCTACACTTTTCAACCAGGAGAGTAAAAGTTAGAATAAAGCCATTTCTATAAGTTTAATAACATTTTATATTTTATAGAGAGAAATAATTCCTTTTAAATTTTTTGGACATCATGTCAGTCAAGATCTACTTTCTGTGAATAAACGAGTAAGTTTTTATCCATAATCCATTTGTGTTGCATAAGGTTGCAAAAACAATTAAGTGGGAAATGACTCCTAACTTATGTGTCTACTCTGCCTGGAAAGAAAGTTTTGAAGGCATCTATATATATTTCATAACAATGTCTGTTCTTTATGGATTTGATCCATAAATATTTATCTATCTGAAAACTTTGATACTTGGAATGTTTTCCTTAAAGCATTTGGTGCTCCAAGAAGAAACATTTGGTGCTAAGAGTTGCAGCACTGATGCCTTCCCCTGAGTTAATTCTATTTTAAAATTTTATATTTCCTTCCCAATGAGATGCAGAGTAAGATTTGAGACCCTCCATTAAGTAGGGAGCAGCATCTGTCATCTATGGATAATTACTATTTTGACAAAAATATGTAAGGTTTAAACCTCCTATATTTCAAATTGTTGGAGAAGAAATGATTTGCTTATATTTCTTTTGAACTTTATTCTAACCACTTCACAAATTATTCAATATTTGATTTTCTAATAAATCCTTACTGGGTATAAGATCTAGATGTCTCTGTGAACTTAATAAGTTTGTTATCTAAATATCACTGACCATTGTTTTACTGCTCAGAGGCAATTTATTAGTTTATTTTTAAAATTAAAACAATCTGTATTATGGCCCATAGTGTCTAAAATTTTTTTTTTTTGAGGAAGATTAGCCCTGAGCTAATATCCGCTGCCAATCCTCCTCTTTTTGCTGAGGAAGACTAGTCCTGAGCCAGTATCTATGCCCATCTTCCTCTATTTTATATGCAGGATGCCTGCCACAATATAACTTGATAAGCGGTGCATAGGTCCGCACCCAGGATTTGAACCAGCAAACCCCGGGCCACTGAAGCAGAGTGCGCAAACTTAACGACTGCACCACTGGGCTGGCCCCGTCTAAAATGTTTTTTGACTTATCAGCTCACATTATTTTTTAATTTTAAGAGGGAAAAATATAATTAGGTTACATTTAGAAGTATTGTAACTTCCTCCTCCATTGCAAAGCCTTGTGTTTAACTTTTACTAGATTTTGTACAGTATCCTATTCCTTTAGGAAGTTTATAAGTGTTTTATTGCTACTGGAAAATTTTGGTGAGTGTATGTGCACGGGAGAGAAATATGTACATTTTTTATTTTAATATGAAAGGAAATATATAACCCAGAATGATAGAATCACTCTGGTACATCTGTTGTGTGTTTAAGGAAAGAAACAAGCAGGTGAGTCTAGAGAATGTTCTCTGCAGGTAATGAAGTGAGTGCAGCCATGTGCTCTAATCTCAGAGTTAGATTAGTGTTTCGCTTAGTGAATTTCTATGGCATATTTCTGAGAACACTTTAGTTTTGGTATATTTCTACACTTACTAGAAGCTAATTCAGTCAAGAAAGGTTGGTTTTTTAACGTACTTTATTTTTGTGCTCTTCTGCCAAAAGAAAATGCTGATAAGAACATAGACAGTCTAAGATGCAAATGTATATTAAAATGTGCTTGTTCAGATTGCTTTGCAAGAACTATATTACAGGGAAGTGTGTGAATGTGTGAAAGAGAGAGAGACTCAATGTGATGCACCACAAATTGTCTTGACTTAGGAATCAGGTGATGGAGAACGGAGACCATAGACCTAGCTGCAACTAGCTCGCTGAAATTGAACAGATCAGCTTCTCCACCATAGGCTGAGATGACTGAAGATATCTAAAGTTCCTTCCAGCTCTGACAACATTTCTGTGAAAGTATGGGCATATTGGAGGTTTTACTATTTATGTATCTCTAATTTTTAATGACTGGCTTTATTTGTAGAACACAGTAATTTTAGCTCTGTAAACTGCCATTTAGTTACAAAAAAGACATTGAACTCTAGTACATAATTTGATAATTAGCCATAATAGAGTAATTTCTCAGTTAATTTCTTATAACTAGAATTTATCAAAGAGGCAACTGATAATAAAGTTTATATGTGATGAAACCTCTCAAAAGATGAGTAAAATATTGGGAAATATATTCGTGTATTTCAGTCTGACTTTACAGTCTTAGCAAGTGTCTCAAAGGCATATATAAAAATGCATAGAAATTGTTATGAGATATTTATGCTGCCAGTTTTAATGATTGAGTTACTTTGTACACTGCAGAAATTTAAATTATTAAACTTTTCTTTCCTTAGTTAAAATTGGGGAAAAAGTCATAATTGACAATAACTATGCCTATGTTCCCCATAGCAAGTATTCAATGAAGGGCATTTTCCCTAGTAATTTGAACACAGTTTAGGATATGTAGTATGTTAGAACTGTTAACCTTGCACAAAGTTACCATCATCTTATTGTGAGAGAAAACCGTGAAAGTAAGAATTCAAAATAGAGAACCCTTAGCATTGTCTCCTAATTATGGTAAATTTATTTGTATCTTAGATGAATTATATTTGCAAGATTGTAAATGTCGATGGATAATCCAAAATAGATTGTAAAAGTTGTTAAAATATACAGTTAAGTAGATTTTAATTGATTAGAAATTTCAAGAGTTAATCTTCTAGAATGCAGACTATAGAAAAGAAAAGATGTGCATTGCCTTTATGCACTAAAAGGCAAGGTGATTTTAAACAATTTAGATGCAAAGCAAAGAGACTGAGAGCTTTCAAAGTCATACATGATGGAAAAAGGGAATTGTTATATCATGTGCAAAGTTCAAAGGGCGTGGAACCTCTCCTCATGCTTTGGCCTCCACCGTCTGATTTGTATAATGATTGGGGAAAGAAAATCACAATACAAAATAAGATTGACTAGTTGTAGCAGATGAACCTGTAAATAGAATTTTCCCTTGTTGAAATTCTGTTGTGAAATGAGACTGTTATCATTATCTCACTGAAGTTTTCTTTTTGAATTCTTTTTTTAACATCCTCTGGTTCTAAAAGTCTCTGTTAATTAAACAGAGCAATGACAGACCTTCATCTTCTTTAAATACTTTGTTTGTGTGAGGCTGTCACATAAGAAGAAAGATTGTATTTTAAACAATATGTTCAGGTGTAAAAAATCTTCAACAAATTCTTAATGTTTAAAAAAATGAGAAAAAGTTCCAGGACTTTTGTAATTAACATCTTAGGATTCTTCATGGGGAGCTGGATATTTCAGAAAGTTTGAAAGGATTTTAAATAATTTTTTAAAAAGGATATCAAAGACTAAAATATTCCCTGGAATATTCAGTGTCCTTTTTCTCATTTTAAGGGGTATTGATATGATTAGAATAATATGACATAGCACTAAAAACAGCAAAAAAATTATGATGGCATTAATGATTGTTCAGTATTTCTGTGTTCCTGTCACCACCCAGAAAGCACTGAAATGAAATTTAAAAATTCTAATTCAAAGTGATAAAGGCCAGTTCATAAATGATTTTGAAAGTATTAAATCTGTTGAGCTGGTAGAGTAAAAATAGTATAGTCCTAAATTATTCCTTTAAAATCATGGATAAAATGAAAGATATCACTTTTCTTTAAAAAAATGTTCCCTTCAATTCTTCAAAAATCCAACAAATCTCAACCCAAGGTCGTTATTGCATATGTTTATAATTTCTGACTTTGAGAAAACACTTTTAATATCAATTAAATTGAGACGAGAGGGCCTGTATCAGTTTTCTATTGCTGTTATTGCAAATCACCACAAACTTACTGGTTTAAAACACCACAGATTTATTCTCTGACAAGTCTGAAAGTCAAAATCCAAAATCAGTTTTATTGAACTAAAAAGTTAAGGCTTGAGCGGGGTTGGTTCCTTCTGGAGGCTGAGAGAAGCATTCATCCCTTTGCCTTTTCAGCTTCTACTGGCTGCCTATATTCCTTGGCTTGTGGCCCCTTCTTCCGTCTTCAAACTCTATCACTGACCTCTGCTTCAGCCATCACATTACCTTTTGTCTCTCTGATCTCCTACCTCCCTTTTATAAGGACCATTGTGACTACATTGGGCCCACCCAGATAATCCCTGATAACCTCCTCATCTCAAAATGCTTAACATAATCACATCTGCAGAGTTCCTTTTGCCATATAAGGTAACAATCACAGATTCTCGGGACTAGGACACAGAAATCTTGGGGGGGTATTATTCAGCCTACCACAAAGGTTATAATAATTTTCCTTTCATTAAATACTTTCATTGTACCTGATACCATAAGAAAATATACCAGTTGAGTTCAACTTTCTCCGTTAGATCCTTGCCTGCGCAAATTCTTTAAGTCTTATCATTCCACAAGTGATTTAGTTTTTGGAGGATTTCTATTTGTCCACATTCTACTGCTTCGTATTTTACTTGAGATTTTTCTCAGAAAAGGAAAAATGCCGGAGGATAAATTCTTGGAAGATTTTGCCAGATGATAAACCTTGCACAAGGCTGAAAAGCATACGGGCAGTTTTTGTTGCCTCTGAGCATTTACCTGGTCTGTCTGTGTAAGCCCTGCAGTTAACCTGGATTTAGTCCTGTAATACTTTCTGCTGTCATGCTGAAAATCTGTTTAGAAGCTATTGAAATATCGCCGGAGACAAAGGACAAAAATAAGTTGATATTTTAATGCTAACGTCAGCAATAGACATATAAAAAAGAACTTGATTAAACATTTCTTATTGTATTAACTATTTTGTCCTAAATTATGCGGCATTGACACATGGCACAACCTATGTTTAGCTGAGTCATTGATTGTAATCTTACTACTCATAAATGAAGTTGTATATACATAGTCAGTCATATTGTTTGGTTCCATATATGATGCTGTCACTCCAGAACATAAATCCACAACAGAAAATTCAACAAATAATTACTGAATGCCTACTAAGGACTAGGCCATATGTGGATGACCAGGGAAGTGCTGATGAATAAGTTGAGCTTACATTCTAGTGGAGAAAAAACACCTTATGTAAATAGGTGACAAGTGGGATGAGCATTTTGAATTTTTAAGTGCTGTGGTTGCGTACAATGAGGATTTAACCGAGTTTAGAGTTTCAGGGAAAACCGAAGAAGCAGGAACTTTGAAGGAGAAGAGCACAAAAGGAGGAGGAAAGAAGAATGTTGTGGACAGTGGAAGAGCAAGCACTAGAGTTAAAAGAAACAGACTATCTTTGAGGACTGAGAGAGATGAATTACAGAATGGAGAGCCAGGGAGTGGGAAAAGATGGGGCAGGATGGTTTAGGAAGGGAGCAGAAAGTGTAGGGCCACGTTCACCATTTTGGCTATCTTCAGGATGAAAAGAAATCATTCAACAAATGTTTGAAGGCCTAAAGCAGGAAAGCAATATTATCAGGTTGACATTTGGAAGCAATCATACATTAGAGAGGAGACCATGAAGGAAAGAACGTATCACAGATAATCCAACATCTCTCCCCAAATCTCACATCATTGCCCATTGTCTGGATATTATATTTCTTAGCTTGTCATAATTCAAAGTCTCTTTAAATTATGGGAGCCTTTATTTTCTATTACCTCAATTAAGTCACATCCTTCTCGGCTTTAAACAGATGTCATGTATTTAAAATTAGAACTAGTCATTCTCGTTTCACAATTGTATTTTTTTCTGTCACTTTTAAAGATTCAAAAAGTACTATTTTAAATAATTTGGCCATAGTGCTATTCCGTCTCCCCCTGACTCCATGGGGCTTCTCACCACTGTGCCCAGAGCTCTGGAATCTGACCTCTGCCCAGGTCTCTTGTTGCCTCTCAAAATCCTTTAGCCTCATCCTCACATTAGGCAGAGGTGACCTGCCAATGCTGGTACAACTAGTTTCAGAATCTCAGCATGTTCTTCGCAGAAGAGCTAGTATAACACACATTAGGATATCACCCCTATTAAATTATTCTTGACTTTTGGGGCTTCTGCTGCAACTAAGACCAAACAGATCCCATTTTAACATTGTTATAATTTATTTAAAAGGCACCATTCTGGGTGCAGGGGGAAAAAGTAGTGAGGAGGGACGAGGTCTCTGGTTCTGCAGATTGTACATTTAAGAGTGGAAATAGGAAACAAACAATGGGACTTCCAGAAAGTTGCCCTCGTGAGGTGTCAAATATAAGATGTAATGTATATCATATATGCTGTGAAGAAAACAAAGCAGTATGAGATAAAAACTGAATGGAAAAGGATTTGTAGTTGAGGTGGTAGGGACGGTCTCTCTGAGGATGAGGATTCCCTCCTCAGAGGGAAGAGCTTATTCCCAGATCCTGAGACAGAAATGAGCTTGGTAAGAACAAGAAGTTGAATGGAGACGGGCAGAGGGGTGGAAGAGAGTGTGTGTAATAAGAGGTGAGGAAGCAGGAACCAGAGCATGTGGGGCTTTGAAAGCCGTGTAAAGAGATAAGATTATACTTTGTGATAGCAAGCCAGCTCTTGGAGGATTTGAGTAGGATTGTGATATCTTCCACTTTGTGCTTGAAAAAAAAAGTGACTGTAGCTTCTGGGCAGAGAGTAAGCTTTAGGAGGCAAAAATGGAAGGAGGGAGACACATGTGAGGTATTGAAAGATCCTGTAGGGGAGGAAGAAATTTTCCTCTAAACTTCCAGCCATGCTGGCTGGCCTAAGAATGAAAATTGACATGAGACGGAATAACAGTAGAAAATCAAGCAAAGTTCAATAACCTGTGTACATGGGAGAAATCCAAGAAAACTGAGTAACTTGCCAAAATGGCCAAAGCCACCACCTTAATTTTATCTTCAGCTAAAGACAAGAGAGGATGTTGGGGGTAGTGGTTTGGGACTGCAAATGGGAGGAAGGCAATTCACCTGGAGATGCAAAAGCAAATGTTTGGTAAACAAATGTTTGCCATGCCTTGCAGAGACAATGGGACATGGGGAGGACTTTGATCAAAGGAGCCTTGCTGGGTTTCTCTCCATCTACCACACCTAGTTCATAGTATAATATTGCTATCTGTGGTATTAGCTCCTTCCTGAACAGGGCTTCTGTCTTAAATTCTTTTAGGCAGTTAGGGGGAAGGCCAAAGTTTCCCCCTGAGGTTTTTGTCCTTAAAAATAAGCCAAAGAGACACATTTTGGGGTAGCAAATTCTGCTCCCCTACAATCCTCTGTTCTTCAAAATTCTGTGTAAGATCATTTATGTATTTTTCAAAGAACAGTGATTAGTAATATAGAGAAACTATATTTTAAGTTGATCATAAAATTATTAAAATAAGTACCAGGAAATTAAAAATATCTTGCCCTCTAGCTGCTTGTGTACCTGGGTAACTCAAAAAATAAACTGCCTTTCCTCACCCCCTCTTTGTAGTAAATAAAAGATCATGACGGTATTTGTCTAAGAACCTAACTCAATGGAGAGGGGCTCTGGCAAGTCATACATTCAAAGCTGCAGCTGAGTTCTTACATGTGAAGTGAATCTCAGATATGAGTTCTGCACTCGTGGCTGAACAAAATTCAATTTCTCTGTACAAAACAGATCCTGGAGGGATTTTTTTCCCCCTGAAATGGAAGGGAAATAAAATGGAATAAAGGGAAGAGAGAGAGGAGGGCTGAGCACCATCATAGGAGGCTAGCGCATAAGTTGAGAAAATGACAGAGGAAGTTTTTGTGTTTTTAAGAATGGAGATACCTGGTATTCCACTTTAAATTGCATGCATTCCTACCATGTAAATTGTTCTATCTCGTAATTTCAGTTGTCTGCTAACTCAGTTTTTGTGTCACTTAAGGAAGTTGGCTGAATTCAAGAAAAGCACTCAGGGGGTGGTAAAATGATCCTTAAATTAATATAAGAAATAAGCCTCTCTGAAAATTTGCAGAAATATTGAGAATTGGACAACCCAAAACTGATGAATGGATTTAAGGTAAGATTATATGGATCTTAAACAGCAAGTTGCCCCTCTGTGTTAACATTTTTACCAGAATTAAAAAATATATATATTTTGAAAAAAGGAGAATGATTTTAAGATCAATCAAACTAACATCTACTTCAAACATCATTCAAGTAGTAATCTTGAACAAGACATCAATAAAATTAATAAACTCTGAAATGATGGAAATAAAAGGGGTCAGATTTTCCAGGTAGATTTCCCCTGAAATATAACATCATGTGCCAACGGACTTTGAGTCCTTAGGAACAAATTATTAAATTCTATATATGCAATAGGAATAGCGTTTACAGCTCTCATATTGTTTGTGACTTCATATAGCTACACACATATTCACATACTCTTCCTAGGAAGTACATTTATATATATATTTTTTTATTTTTGAGGAAGATTAACCCTGAGCTAACATCTGCTGCCAATCCTCCTCTTTTTGCTGAGGGAGACTGGCCCTGAGCTCACATCTGTGCCCATCTTCCTCTACTTTATATGTGGGACGCCTACCACAGCATGGCTTGCCAAGCGGTGCCGTGTCTGCATCCGTGATCTGAACTGGCAAACCCCGGGCCGCCGAAACAGAATGTGCGAAGTTAACCTCTGTGCCACCAGGCTGGCCCCAGGAAGTACACTTATATTAAAAAATGCTATGAATGACTCACAGTATGAACTCTTCTGTGCTTCATGATCCTAAGGATATCCCTGATTCTTTAAGTGAAGCAATTTGACATCTGAAAATGATTTCCTAGCATGTTTAAAGAAAACCAGGCAAATCACCTGATAACATTAATAACTTGCATTTATATATCATTTTATAATTTTACAAAGTACTTCCAACACGTATTATTCATTATTTTTATTTAATAAATATGTACTGGCTGCATACTATGTATACAGTGCTAATTTGGCAAAAACCTGGGAAAATTTAGTGTGAAATTGTTGTGTAAGGGCATGGGTGGAAGGTGGAAGAGACGGCCTTCCCATGATACTCAGTAAAATAAAGTCTTACAGCATGAATCCTGAGTGGCCCATTTAAAAATAAACCCTGACCACATAAAATGAGATTTAATGCTAAATGAGGCCTGTTTTATATGGGCAACCCTAGATAAACTCTGTGCCTCTGAGAGTACCTCATTTTGCTGCCACACAATTTCTCGTGTATATTAACAGCCTTCGCCAGGAAGCAAAATACTTTTAAATCATTCTATTTGTTGCAAAACATTACTTTGCTCTAAGTCACAGATAAGTTAAGCCACATAAAAATTTAATATCCCCTAAAGGTAAACAAACAAAATACCGTAAAAATGATGAGGTTGAGAAGGTTGACGTGATTCCTAGGAAAAAGGGAGGTTTCTGTAGAAAATTGTTTTCAGGGCCAGCTGAAGGACATTATGATAGGGATCATTGCTTTAAAATAATTTCAAAGGCAGTTAATGTTGAACAAGAAAGGAAAGAAAACCCAAGACAGTGAAAGGATAATTAATTCAGAGTCTTAGTTTTAATTTCCAAGGATCATATGGTGAAGTGACCCTTCACAATGGAAAACTGAAGAAGTAAATTTATATTTTGCTTTTTTACCTTGTGATAATTAACTGTTTCAGGTATCTATTCTATTTTGACATCAATGTTTCCCCTCCATTTGACCAACTGACCTACACAAAGCAGGTAAAGAACAATGCCGCTTAAGGTGAAGCCAGGCACCCACCTTTCAGCCACCCTGAATCAGTGTCCTGATTTTCTGACAGCCCCTGGAGAATGGCGGGGTTGATGTGTCAGCACTGTAGTCCTGGGGGAGAGGAGGATAGTTGTGCTTGGTAGCCAGGTGTGTAAAGACCCTCCAGAGGTGTGCAAACCATGCTTAAAGTCAGGGAGTTGGTTCTGTTGCCAAGAGAAAGGAGCCAAAAACTGACCAGAAAGGTCAGAAGCCATGCAGCAATTCTACAAGGGATGAAAAGCAATGGTAAGAACAAAGGCAGAGAGAAGGGAAACTACCTGGGATTTGCACCTTCACTAGCTTAATTACTGAATATTGGTGAATGCCTACCTTGTGCCACTAGGCGATGGAATACTGCAGTGAGAAGGATAACCTGGTCTTGGCAATCTCATCAGCAAGTGGGGACAGACACTGAACAAGAATATGCAAGGTCATAAGTTCTATAAAGTGGAAAGTGCTATAAGAGCCTATAATGGGAAGGGGTTAACCTAGTCTGAGTCATTAGAGAAAGCACGACATTTTCGCTGAGACCAGGAGGATGGATAGTGTGTCCTTCCTCCCTCCCTGTCCTCTCCTTTCTCTTCTTCCTTCTTTCCTACCTTCCTTCCTTCCTTTCTTCCTTCCTTCCTTCTTCAGTCCTATTCACTTAGGAACATAAGTACAACATAAAATAGCAGAGTGCCTGGCACATAATAGGCTCTCGATGAATATTTGTTAATGAGTTAAAAAATGATTATTCAGACTTCCAGTTCCTTGAAGACTGAGCAGTCGCACTTCTCCCATGTCCTCCCTATTATAACTAAAAATTTCTGGACATAACACAAGAAAAACATGGGACATCTCTGAAAGGTGGAAAGAAGAAGACACACGGCTTAAGACCCTGGGATTTGAGGAACAACACGCAAGTGAGTCCCTGGGTTTCCTTATTGCCTTATCCCAGAAAGGCTGCTGCAGAAACTTCCAGCTGGGAATCAGCAGCAGGCACAGCCACAGCTGCAAGGAAAGCCTCTTTCCCCCAGCCAAAGGATGGGGAAAGAGTGGCCTAGTAACAGAAAGCCTTTCTGGCAATACTTAGTGAACTCCAACCAAACAACAACAGAAAAATGACACCACCACCCCACCCCTGTGGTTTCAGTGGGGCTGAGTGGGAAGGTGATGTTCCAGACCCTCATGTCTTCGCCACCCACCCACCTCACCACTCCATGGAAGCAGGCAGCACTCCTATGTGCCTGCCAGATTCCATCTCCCATCCAGTGGAAACAAGTGGCAGTAAGTCAAGGTGCCACCATCAATTAGCAGCAGTGAGACTTATCTAGGTGTTGCAAGGCTGGACTAGTCACCACTATGATTCATCCGACCCCCAACCCCTGTGTGAATGCCAGCAAGGTCCACTTGAACCTCCACAGCCACCCAGCAGCCATGAGACTAAACAAGGTAGTATAAAGCAGGGCTAAGTGGCACTTCTCTTCTCCCACCATCCACATGGGATTCAATGAGGCCCAGGGGGGAACTGAACCTTCCCCCTCTCTCAAAATCAACAAAGTAGAATAGGGTCCTGTGAGGTAGGGCTTGTTGGCACTCCACTTTGTCCCCTTCCTTCCCCTCGTGTCAATGGGGACCTTAGGAATACTGAGCTTCCGTATCCAGGTGCAGCCACAAAGTGGTATGATTCAGCCTTCCACTATCTCTTCCTGGGGACAGGGGACCTAGTGGAGAGCTCATCTTATACCCCCACCCCACTTGGAAGCAATAAGGCAGTGCAAGTTGATGTCCCACTTTTGCTGAGAAAGTGTCAGTGATGCCAAGGGGAAAGTCAACTTCCACCTACCCGTCTGCAGTGAAGCAGTATAAGTCAGCACCCACTCTTGCTGGTGTGTTATTGTCAGGGTCCAGCAAGAAGCTGAACAAAGACACCCTTGGACTGACTACATCTCAACAGGAGACTGCCTGCTGAAAAAAGGTTAAATAGGATTCAGAGTCTCATGATGTAAAAAATGTATAGGATACAATAAAAATCATTTGCCGCACCAAGAACCAGAAAAATCACAATATGAATGAGAAAAAACAATCATCAGATGCCATCACTGAGCTGAATCATAGCTGTAATTATGTGACAGGCATTTTAAAGCTGCCAGCATAAAAATGTTTCAACTAGCAATTGTAAATTCTCTAGAAACAAATGACAAAAATAGAAAATTTCAGAAAATAAATAGAAGTCATATATACATTTTATATATATATAACCAAGTAGAAATTATAGAACTGAAAGAGACAATAACTTAAAAAAAATATACTGAAAAAAAATAACTGAAGATAACTAAAAAAAAAAAAAACCCCTCACTGGGTGGGCTCAAGAGTGCAGTGGGGATGACAGATAAAATCAGTAACACTGATTTGAGGATAGATCAATAGAATTTACCCAATCTAAACAACAGAGAGAAAATAGACTGAAAAAGAATGAATAGTCTCAGGGAACTGTTGGGCAAAAACAAGAGAGCTATTATACGTATAATAGGAATCTTAAAAGAGAGAAAAGAGAGAGAGAGAGTGGGACTGAAAAACTACTCAAAGATATAACAACTGAAAGCTTCCCAAATTTGGCAAAAAACTTAAACTTACTGATTTTGTTGGGAAAAGCAATCTCACAAACTAAGCTATATAAGCACATGTCTTCAGCTTGGAGCACTTTCTTACCAAGATATCAAGAGCCCACACAGCCTGTTCTGGGCTTGTCATCCTGCATGGAAATATCTTTCCTTATTTCAGGATCAATGAATACTCTTTTGTCTCTGCTTAAAGTGTGTGTGTCTTATGGAAACTGCCAACCTCACTGCTGCATCTGTCTTCTGTGAGGAGGGGAGAGGTCCTCCTACTGCAGCACAAGACGGGTGCATGTAGGCAAATTTCCCTGCCTCAGGAAAAGACGCATTGGCCATGGGGAACCAGCACTCACTATTGAAGCTGGTCTTGCTCTGTCTCTTCTCTCTGTGAGTCAAATATTGCTCTGTTCAGTGCTTGTCTGCATTGTATTTTCCTTGGTGATTCCAATACCAAAATGCAATGGGCGGAAGCATTTAGATCCTCCCCTGAGACAGGTGGCTGATACTCTGCTCAAGATTTTTTTCATTTTTTTTTTGAGGTCAAATATATGTGACATAAAATTTACCATCCTAATCATTTTTAAATATATAATTCAGTGGCATTAATTACATTCATAATGTTGTGCTGCCATCACCACCGTCCATCCCCAGAACTCTTTTCATCTTGTAAAACTGAAACTTTTCTCCCACTAAACAATAGCTCTGCATTTCCTGCTTCCCCCCAAGGCCCTGGCAATCAGCATTGTACATTCTGTCTCTACGATTTTGACTATTCTAAGTACTTCATGTAAGTGGAATCATGCAGTGTTTGTCTTTTCACAACTGGCTTATTTCACTTACTGTAGTGTCCTCAAGGTTCATCTGTGTTGTAGCATATGTCAGAATTTTCTTCCTTTTTCAGACTGAATATGTCCCATTGTATGTATATACCACATTCTGCTTATCCATTTATCCATCAAAGGACACTTGAGTGGCTTCCACATTTTAGCTGTGAACATGGATGTACAAATATGTCTGAGATTCTCTTTCAATTATTTTGTGTTTATACCCAGATGTGGAATTGCTGCATCATATGGTAACTCTATTTTCAATTTTTTGAGGAGCCACCATATTGTTTTCCATAGCAGCTATACCATTTTACATTCTTATTAACAGTGTGCAAATGTTCCAATTTCTCTACTTCCTAGTTAACATTTCTTATTTTCTCTTTATTGTTTTTGTTTCATTTTTAAATATTAGCTATCCTAATGGTGGAAGGTGATATCTCATCATAGTTTTGATTTGCATTTTCCTAATTATTAGTGATGTAGAGCATCTTTTCATGTGCTTATTGGTGATTTGTATATCTTCTTTGGAGAAATGACTGTTCAAGTCCTTTGGTCATTTTTGAATATGATGGTTTACTTTTGTTGTTATTGAGTTTTAGGAGTTCTTTATGTATTCTGAATATTAATCTTTTATCAGATATATGATTTGCAAATATTTTCTCCCATTCTGTGGGTTGCCTTTTGATAATGTCTTTTGATGCACAAATTTTTTAAATTTTCATGTAGTCTAGTTTGTCTATTTTTCTTTTGTTATCTGTTTTCTTTTGTTTTTTCTGTTTTCTACTTTTTCTTTTGTTGTCTATGTTTTCTTTCTGTTGACACAACAGACATATACAAGAAATCATTGCCAAATCCAAAAGATTTTGCCCTATGTTTTGTTCTAAGAGTTTTATAGTTTTAGTTCTTACATTTAGGTCTTTGACCTATTTCAAGTTAATTTTTATAAATGGTGTAAGGTAAGGGCCCAACTTAATTCTTTTTCATGTGGATATCCTGTTTTCCCAGCACAATTTTCTGAAAATACTGTCCTTTCCCCATTCAAGCTTTTGCACCCTTGTCAAAAATCATTTGACCATATATTTGAGGGTTTATTTCTGTGCTGTCTATTCCATTCTACTGATCTACATGTCTGTCTTTACGCCAGTGCCATACTGTTTTGATTACTGTAGCTTTTTAGTAAGTATTGAAATCAGGAAATGTTACTCCTTGGCTTTGTTCTTTTTCAAGATTATTTTTATTATTCAGGGTCCCTTAAGATTCTATATGAATTTTAGGACAGATTTTACTATTTTTTCAAAAAACATCATTGGGAATGTTGATAGAGATTGTGTTGAATCTGTAGATTGCTTTGGGTGATATTGACATCTTAGCAATATTGTTTTCTAATCAATGAATGTGGGATGTGCTTCCATTTATGTATGTCTTCTTTCAGCAATGTTTTATAGTTTTCATTGTACAAGTCTTTCATCTCCTTGGTTAAGTTCATTCCTAAGTATTTTATTCTTTCTGATGCTATTGTAAATAGAATTGTTTTCTCAATTTCTTTTTCAGGTTGTTCATTCATAGTTTATAGAAATGCAACTGATTTTTGTCTGTTGACTTTGTATCCTGCCACTTTGCTGAATTCGTTTATTAGTTCTAACAATTTTGTGTGTGTGTGCAATCTTTAGGATTTTCTACATATAAAATCATATCATCTGCAAACAGAGATAAACAGAAGATTTTACTTCTTCCTTTCCAGTTTGGATGCCTTTCACTTCTTTTTCTTCCCTAATTGCTCTCACTAGAATTTCTAGTACTATGTTGAGTCGAAGTGGCAAAAGCAGGCATCCCTGCCTTATTCCTGATCTTAGAGGAAAAGCTTTCAGTCTTTCACCAATGAGTCTGATGTTTGCTGTGGGTTTTCGTTATTGAGGTAGTTTCCTTCTATTCCTAGTTCTTTGTGTTTTTTAATCATAAAAGTTGTTGAGTTTTGACAAATGCTTTTTATGCATCAATTGAGATGATCATGAGGTTTTTTCTTTCTCATCTTAAATGTTGTTCTATCAATAAGTTTTAAAGATGTATTACTTGTAGAGAAGACTACACTTAATGAAGAGGCTTTTATTTTCAATATTATATCTTTCTCTAATTTTTAAAACCTTTGTTTTAAAATGTTTTACACAGTAAATTTGACATTTTTTGGTGAGTGCACACGTGTGTGTGCACAGTTCTATGAATTTTAATACATGTGTATATGTGTATAACCATTATCACAAACAGGATACAGCACAGTTCCATCACATCAAAAGACTCCCTCAAATTATGCCTCTGTAGTCCCACCATCCCCCAACCCTAAACCCCAAGGAGCATGTATTTGTTTTCCATGGTTATATTCTTATCTTTTTGAGAATGTAAAATAAATGGAAACAATCTCAAAAGTTTGGCTTCTTTCACTCAGCCTAATGCACCCAAATTCCAACCATGTTGCAACATATATAAATAGTTCATTCCTTTTCGTTGCTGTGTAGTAGTCCATTGTACAGCTATACCAATTGTTTATCCATTTGTAAGTGAGCATGGTGAGGCCATCTTGTTACACTAAATGGCCCCAGCTCCTCCTTTGTGTGACTACTCACTGCTCTGAATGTACTCTAAAAAAGATTCACATTCTTTCCTGATTTATGGCCTCTGCTTACATGTGTGCTTCCCTATACCTTGATAAATTAAAACTTTGTTCTATGAGTTTTTCTCCATGAACAGGCTGACCACTTATGGGAAACACACCTGCAAGGTATCCATCACAGCTGACAGAGGAAGGGAACAATGTGATGCCTGGAGCCCATCACGCCTGGAGACCAACATCCTGGACCCCCTCCTTACTGCTCATTTTCCCTATATAACTGACTCAAGATTCTGTAATCCTTGAAGATGAGTTTTGGGGATGTCAGTCACCCATCTTCCGATTTGCTAGCTAATCTAATCTAATTAAACTTCCTTTCTCAATCTCTAACTCATTGTGATTAATTGGCTCAGATCTCAGTGAGCAGAGCAAGCCCATTCCTTGGTATCACATTCACCTGCTGATAGACATTTGTGTCGTTTCCAGTTTGGGGCAATAATGGATAAGCTGCTAAGAACATCTGCATGCAAGTTTTTGTTTGCTTATGTTGTGTGAACATATGCATCTTTCTTGGGTCAATACTTAGGAGGGAGTCATATGATAGGTGTATGTTTAATTTTTTGAGAACTGCCGTACTGTCCTCCAAAGGAGTTGTAACATTTTACATTTCCAACATTTTGTTTATTTCTCACTTGTGGCCCTTCAGTGGCTCCAGTTTGTCCATAGATTGAGAAGCTTGAATGCTTTAGCATGGCAGATGTGTCAGTAAAGACCTTAGAGACAAGCAAGAGAAACGGATTCTTTGAATTTGGAAGAAGGATGTAACTGACAAATCACTGCTTCCCAAGCCTGATTTCCTGACTTGGGTAATTGGGTGCCTAGCAAAGACACATGAAAAGACATGAAAGGCACAGCTATGGAGGAAAGATCACCATGTATGGGGTAAACAACCAGGCTGAGAAACCAGACATGTAAATAGGGAATATGTGGAGCGAGAACTACAACCAAAAGTCCTATAAGAGGACCAATCTGGGGCCTGCCCCGTGGCTGAGTGGTTAAGTTTGCACGCTCTACTTTGGCAGTCCGGGGTTTCGCCAGTTCGAATCCTGGGCACGGACAGGGCACTGCTCGTCAGGCCACGCTGAGGTGGCATCCCACATGCCACAATTAGAAGGACACACAACTAAAAATATACAACTATGCACCGGAGGGCTTTGGGGAGAAAAAGGAAAAATAAAAATTAAAAAATCTTTAAAAAAAAAGAGGACCAATCTGGTGTGTATACTGCTCTTGGCACAACCACACATGTGGGCTTTGCCTTCCATCTAGTCTTATAAGGGAGTGAAATTCCCAAACATATTATTGGGGCTCAGATGTTGGTCAACCAAAAGTGTGACAAAATGTCCACTGAAGCACATAGGATTTTTCATGAGCTAGACCCTGACTCCCTACAAACCTGGCCACTTGCAATCTATTCAAATCGTACAATTAAGCATTTTTGGAATTACTGCAACATTCAAGTGGTTTGACTACTTTTATCATTTTTACAAATTGACTATGTGCCATTTCCTTCTTTTTTTCTTGTAGCACAAGGGTTAAGCTTTCCTCTGCAAAAGACTATAATTAACACATTTGTGTGTGTGAACGTTCTTTTGAACTATTTTATCTTGTTCGTTCAGATTCAACATTAAAAGGCCTCAAGGCCACAGCTAATAATAAGATTCACATTTTGGAGGCTACGTTAGTACAGTAATGCATTTCATGCTGTTGTTCCATAATTTGCCTAATCAAATTAAATGAGAGCAAGCATTACATTGGAAGGGTCCAACCTCCCCATTCATATAAAGTTATATTTAGCTAATCACATAAGAAATCACTCTTCTCCCAGGGTTTTGTTTGCGTTTTTAAGCTAGTTGGAAGTCAGAATTTAATCAGTGTATTCTATTCCTCTCCTAAAATCTAGTGAGACAATTTACCCTACTGAGTAAAGCCAAAGTAATAACAATGTCTGGTGCTTAATTAATTAATTAGTTAACTCAATAGATATTTATTGATTACTGGCTATGTACCAGTCACTTTATTGGCCACTTATTCACAGCAATGAAAAAGACACATGATTTTCACTTTTTATGAAGCTTATTTCTAATTTTAATAGTTTTCTATTGCTGCTGTAATAAATTACCATAACTCTCAAGTCTTAAAACAACACAAATTTGTCTTCTTACAGTCCTGTAGATCAGAAGTCTGACTACATTCCTTGTGGAGGCTATGAGGAGAATCTGTTTCTTTGAAGTTATAGGATTGAGGTCTCTGGATTTTTGTGGGCTATCAGCTGACTGCCATTCCCAGGTGCTAGAGGCCACCCACAGTCCTTCATCATCTTCAAAGCCAACAATGGCAAGTCAGATCTTTCTCACTTTGCATCTCTTGGACCTCTTCTTTTGCCTTTCTCTTCTGCTTTTAAGGAATGATAGGTTGGGCCTCCTAGATAATCCAAAATAATCTCCTCATTCAAGGACCTTAATCTTAATCACATCTGCAAAATTCTTTTTGACGAATAAGCTAATATATTTACAGGTTCCAAACATCTTTGGGTGAGGGGAGCATTATTCTGCCTACCACACTAATACAGGGAATGAATTTAAGAGTTAGGCCTGTGGAAATATTTTCTTGAAGTAAGTTTATTTCAAGTAACAGTTTAAGTTTATATCATATACTTTGAGAATGGAACTAAATTAAAAATTGCTCAAATTTTTATAATGACATTTAAAAATTTATGTTAGTTTTAATTTCAGATAAATCCAATTTGTTGAAACCTAGGTGGAAAAATTCTGTTTTTCCTCATGCCAACAGAGGTGTCTTTTCTAATAATTTTGAATGGCTCAACATTTTCAGGTTCTTTGTGAATTGGCCACGCCTCCATACAAATTCCTAATTCTGAACTATTGCTTTTGATTTTCCTGTTAGAAGGCTAAAGAACACTGTTGGAGGATACGGAGTCGGTCAGCAATCGGCACCATTAACAAATTTTTTTTCCAGTATTGTATATATCTCTACTACAGTTGAGAATAAACTCTTTTGGAAGGCAATTTTGAAATCTGACATAAAATTCTTAACATGTGCATTCCTTAGAATCAAATGGATCTGCTTTATGTTTCCTAAAAAAGAAAAAAAAATCAGGGACATAAACAAAAATATAGCCATATGATTGAATATTATAGCACCATCAATAGTAACAAAATATTGGAACCCATCTAAATAACAATAATAGGGTACTGGTAAAATTCTGGTACATAGGATACATTGAGAATACTTGATCACGTGGGAAGTGTGCATGCCATATATTACATATATATGTGTATGTATGCATATATATACTTGTTTAAAAATGCTAGGTTATAAAAATGTTGGTACACTATGATTTTCATGATAAAAACAATTAAAATTACATGATAGAAATAAATGCAGATAAAGATTTAGAAACATAGAATTTAGATACAGCAAAGATGTCTACAAAAAAGTTGAGTAATAATACTGAATGGTGGCATTTTAGGTAATTTAATTTTTTTATGATTTCATCCAAAAGCAAATGTGCTTCTAATTTAAAACACATTTTAAAGCACATTCTAATTTAAAAATACTATTTGGATTACAATTTCTGATGCAGCCATTTGTAAATATCCATGATAAAAGAAAAGAATGAAATCAAAAGAGAATAGTGTGAGACGCAAAGAATACAGAAGTAAGGGGCTGGCCCCGTGGCCGAGTGGTTAAGTTCGCGCTCTCCGCTGCAGGCGGCCCAGTGTTTCCTTGGTTCAAATCCTGGGCACGGACATGGCACTGCTCATCAAACCACGCTGAGGCGGTGTCCCACATGCAACAAATAGAAGGACCCACAACGAAGAATATACAACTATGTACCGGGGGGCTTTGGGGAGAAAAAGGAAAAAAATAAAATCTTAAAAAAAAAAAAAAGAATACAGAAGTAAGATGGAATTGAGTGAGTTAAGGTAAAAATTGGAGAGAAACTAAAATCTTAATAGCTAGAAAAACAAAAATCAACATTCTCAGAACAGATGCTACAGGATATTTAGTCACATGAAGTAAAAATTAAGAAAAAAGAGACAAAAATCAACAATGATGAGGAACTTGAAAGACCCTGCCCTCCAACTCATCTCCTTCCTGGATCTGGGAACTATTGTTAAAAGAAAATTTTCCACAGACAATTTACTAATCCAGTTGGCTTTTATTCAGTGAAATTCATGAACAGGCAGCATCTGATCTAGCAAATAGAAAGGAGCTCCAAAGAGCTGTATAATCTGAGAGATTTTTACAGATCAAAGCAAGCAGGAACTGGGAAGTGATCTGGACGTTTACTAATTGGTTAGGGCAGGGTTACTTCCCTTACATGGAGCAAAGTGACGTCTGGGAAGCGGGGTCAGTTAACTTGTGCTGAGCCGGCCAGTCCTGACTGGTTGACCTAGGCCTTCCTTTTCTGGGAGAGCTGAGCATAGGAACCTCAAGTTTGGTTTGCTGACATGGACCCTAGCATGAGTGACTCCATTCTGGGCCTGATTTAGATATTTTAACACTGTTATTTTCATCATCAGACAAGCCTTGAATTGGTTATCATTTTCTCTTAGAAACTGCCCCTGATCCTTCAAGTTTGGGTCTATGTGCCCCTCTCCTGTGCTCCCTTAGTGCACTTTCCTTCTCCTATCATAAATCTCTATTGCATTTTTTCAGTTTCTTATCTATTGTCCCCTGTAGAACTATAAAACATGATCTAGGGGGCTGGTCCTGTGGTATAGTGGTTAAGTTTGGCATGTTCCACTTCGGGGACATGGGTTTGTGGGTTTGGATTCTGGCTGTGGATCTATACTACTCATCAGCTATGCTATGGTGGCTTCCCATATATAAAGTGGAGGAAGACTGGCACAGAGTTAGCTCAGGGCTAATCTCCCTCAAGAAAAAAAAGATGAATATTGGCAACAGGTGTTAGCTCAGGGCTAATCTTCCTCAGCAAAAAAAAAAAAAAAAGCCCCAAAAAACACGATCTCAGGATTTGTGTCATTCTTAGTTCTCCACATATAGCGCAATCTCCCAAGACGTATTTGTTGAATGAATTAAAGATATGAAAATGAGAAAGACAATGTATGAAAAAGGAAAAAAAACAGAAAAAAATGGAACAAAAGCAGTAATTTAAGACATATTTGAAGAGAACTTTTTTGCTCCAAAACAAAATCTGAGTATGTGGATGAAATGACCTTATCATTTTCTTGGTAAAATAAATAAGTAAATGAATAAATAACTAAAGAAATGATATACAACTGAACATTTTTTAAATTATGAGGTTAAGAAAAAATTCTATATGTGTCTAGGCAGGAAAAATCCAGTTAAGACACAAGAAGAAAAATCATGTTGGCTTCAGAATATCTGCAGAGTTTGAGGGGAAAAACTTTGGTAACTTCAATTTATAAAGTTCAATAAGCGTATTGTCTTAAATGTGAAGAAACCAGTAAGCTATGAAAGAGCTCATAAACTATAGCAGCCATATTCCCTTCTTGAAAATTCCTTGAGATATAAAGAAAAATTAAGTTTCTAAGAAATGGGAAGCTGAAGAGTTAAGAAACTGGTGATAACAAATTTAGTTACATTTTAAAACCAAGTTGTTGTAAATATAATTATAAAACTGCATGCAAATGTACAAATTATTATTATTTTTAAAACCCGAATGCTACAGTTAGAGCCATATGTCCTTGTTCAGTCCTCGGTGATATGTTTTTTTCCTCCCCTAAGCCACAGTGCATGGTTGTATATCCTGGTTGCAACTCTTTCTGGTTCTTCTGTGTGAGCCATCACCACAACGTGGTAACTGACAGACAGGTGGTGTGGTTCTGTGACCAGGAAATGAACCCGTGCCACTGAAGCAGTGAGAGCATTGAACTTTAACCTCTAGGCCATCAGGGCTGGCTCAAAATACTTATTTAATGTAACACGTAATATGAAAATTTAGGGAAAACTGGAAAATAAAGAAAATAATAATCTTTAATAATCTAGTTATAAAGTAGAACTGCAAAATTAATATGAGTTTATTTTTTGAAAAGGATAATAATTAAAAATAAATTACTTAAATAATAAATAGATATATATAAATAACATATGAACCCATGATTTATACTCATGAAGCTTTCAACCACAGTGTGGAGAATTATGAAGTAGAGGAAATAAAAACATGTTATGTCTTTGATTTTATATATGGAAGAATAAAAATGTGCAAATTATTTCCTGAGTTTGATATTTAGAACCACTTACGTTGAAAATTTTAAAAAATCAATTCAAAAGCAGGTATTTTATTTCTATAATTAATATAGAAACAAAAGTAAAATTTAATAAATCTAATTAAATGACAGAAGAATGTAACAAATGGAATAGTTTATGAACTTCTTAAAAAATTCAGTGGCTTATGTTGAGTGAGAGAAGACACAAAATAATGATTCCTCTTACATCATGTCCAAGGACAGGCAAAACTGAATTCGGTGTTAGAAATCAGGGAGTGTTTGGAGAATGGAGGGTTTGTAGGGTATTGAATTTACTGGAAGCAAGAAGAGAAGAACCTATTGGAGAGATGAAAATGCTGTGTAATCAGTGGCTCTTGAAGGGCGGCCCCAGGCCAGCAGCATAAGTATTATCTGGGAACTTGCTGAAAAGGCAAATTCTTGGATTCCACTCCAGACCTCCTGAAACAGAAATAGAAATTCTGAAGGCGAGACCCAGCAATCTGTATTTTAACAGCCTTTCCCAGAGATTTTGATATATGCAAACATTTGAGAATCAGTACGTTGTTTGGGGTGGTAGTTACACAGATGTAGTAAATTATCAGGAGAACTAAATATTTAGAAACTTTTATTTTAAGTAAATTATACTGAATTGTTTTTTAAAACGTCAAATACAAAGATTCAGTGTTTCAAAAAAAAAAAATCAGTGGCTTACATTTGGGGATGAAAATAAAAATAACATAAAAACAAAATCCACCAAACAATATAAATGCCGTAAGAATATAAAAAATTACCAAAGAAAAAACAAGGTTTTTTAAGGAAAGCGTAAGTGAAAATAGAGAAGTAGATTGCCAGGACGCATCTGAAATTAAGGGACCGTGATGTCCCCTGACAAGTTTAAATGCTCAAAGCTGAAGAAAAGTTAAATGACTGATTTCAGAAATATCTATTGATTAGCATATGATATGAAATTGATATATAAAGGAAAAATGCAAGTCAGTTCTATTTAATTAATTGGACAGAATTCTGTCTAATATTTAGTGCTCTTTAGAGAACAAGAGATATCAAATATCTCTTAAAACAGGTTTCTTCAATGTCCTCCTCAGGGATTTGGCTTTAAATCAAGGCTGAGTTGTATGGAACAGGGAAAGCCTTTATATTCATATAACTTAACCAGTCAATTACTGGGCAAGTGCTAACAGTGGTACTCCATTATAGACAAAATATGAACTCTAAGGGAATCCATCATAATAAATATTTGTACAATCCCTGAATGCCTATTTACAGGATAAAGTGTAGCAGTCTCACAGGAATGTGTTGAGATATTTAAAGAGTGGTGTGTCAATGTTGTCAAAGTGGGAGTTAGGGTCATATTCAAGGAGGGAATTTAAAAATCATTTGATGTTCTTATGGGCAATTTTTTTTTTTTTTGAGGAAGATTAGCCCTTAGCTAACTACTGCCAATCCTCCTCTTTTTGCTGAGGAAGACTGGCCCTGACCTAACATCCATGCCCATCTTCCTCTACATTATACGTGGGACGCCTGCCACAGCATAGCTTGCCAAGCGGTGCCATGTCCGCACCCGGGATCTGAACCAGCAAACCCTGGGCCACGTGCGAACTTAACTGCTGTGCCACCCTGGGGAATTTTTTAAAAAATTCAAATGCTTGAGAACTTTCTATACATTTCTCTGGATGATACCATTACGATTTTTCCTTACTGGTAAATTTAATCTACAGGAAAAAAGAATACACTTTTGAATGGGGAAAACAAACCAATGGAAACAACTGATTTTCACAAAACACATTTATTTTAAAGATTTTGTTTTTCCTTTTTCTCCCCAGAGCCCCCCGGTACATAGTTGTCTATTTATAGTTGTGGGTCCTTCTAGTTGTGGCATGTGGGATGCCATCTCAGCATGGCTTGATGAGCAGTGCCATGTCTGTGCCCAGGATTCGAACCGGCAAAACCCTGGGCCACTGAAGCAGAGCACGTGAACTTAACCACTTAGCCACGGGGCCAGCCCTATAAATATTTTTTTCTTTTTTCTTTTTTTTGAGGAAGATGAGCCCTGAGCTAACATCCTCTGCCAATCCTCCTCTTTTTGCTGAGGAAGATTGGCCCTGAGCTAACATCTGTACCCATTTTTCTCTACTTTACCTGTGGGATGCCTGCCACAGCATGGCTGTAAGTGATGCGTGAGTCCACACCCCAGATCTGAACTGGCAAACCCCGGGTATTTTAAATATATAATAACATAAAAACAATGAGAATCCAGCATCGTTTGGGGTCGTTCTCTAAACTAAATAGTTGAAGAAACAGGGAAATTTATGAAGAAATAACACGAGGTATAAAACAGAGTTTTTGATGTTAACTGTGGGCAATAACTTATGAAATATCCACTAAGATGCACCACTGTCATCTCATACTCAACAACAACAACAATAAAATATAAATCTTTCATCTTGACTTCTACACGGCTTTGCATTTCTTATGTCCTCAATTCATCAACCAATCATGACATCTAGAAACCATAATCAATTTCTTCCTCTCTTTATTTTCCTATTTCTTACTAGTACTAGTTTTTCCTTTCTTGTCTTTGCTATTCCTATTCCAATTAATTTAATCCTAGGCAGTGCTGTCCAATAGATCTCTCTGATATAACAGGAAACTTCTACAAATCTGCCCTACTCGATGTGGTAGCTACCAGCCACATGTGGCTATTGAGCGGTTGAAATATAGCCAGAGAGACTAAGAAACTGAATTTTCAATTTTATTTAATTTTAATTAATTTAAATCTGATTATCTATACGCTATGACTAGTGTCTACTATATTGGACAGCACTGACTGAAGGCTTCATAAACTCGCTTCATCCATATATCATTTAGTTATTTAAAAATATCTTTTGGAGGAAACCTATCAGGTACCCAGGCGTAGCGAAGATTCAAATTCCCAAAGGGTCTAGTGACAAAGAAAAGAAAGTGATAGAGGTGTGTGCACAGGGTGTTATGGGAGAATGGACAAATACCAACTTAGGAAAGAATTCCTGAGGAAGGTGGGGCTTGAAATGAGACTTAATGGGTAAAGGGTAAAGATGAGAAGAGCATATAGGGAAGCATGTATAATATTAATGAGGCAAAAGAGAGCCTGCTCCATTTGGGGAGAAATTATGAAGTTCAGAGTAGCTGAAATCTGCAATTTGAAGTAAGGAAAATGTCATGAGATGAGCTTAGAAAGTTAATCAAAGACTCCAGGGTCACATCTAATCTTCTTTTTTTTTTTTTTACTATTTTAAGGTGCTTCTAACCTAATTAATAGTTAATGGACTAATTAAGGTTACTTTGCTTTTATTTGTTTATTTTTAAACAAAAGAGAGATATAATTAGAAGTTCATGTTAGAAAGGTTACAAGAAGTAGGATAGAGAGTGGGTTGGAGGGTGGAAAAATTGTGAGGTTGTCAGTTCAAAGATTGTTACTATGCTCTTAGCCCATAATGGCAGTAGGGAGAGAAAGTAAAATGTATAGGAAAAAACATATCATGGAGTTAGAATCAACAAGATTTGGTGACTGATTACCTGCATGAGGTGAAGGGAGTCAGGAAATCAAGACACCCCATAGGTTTCTGACTCTGGCAGATTTGGCTCATAAGAGACTGGTGATGTCATTCATTAATGTGGGAAGGTTTGACCTGGGCTAAAAACATTTATAAGGTAACTCATTCACATGGCTGTTGGCAGAGACCTCAGTTACTTGACATACGAATCTCTTGATAGAGTTCCTTGAGTGTCCCCATGCTGTAGAAGGCTTCATCCCCCAAAGTAAGCGATGACAGAGAGAGAAAACACAATGCTTTCTACGCCCAAGTCTTAGAAGTCATGAACTATCATTTCTGCCATGTCATATTTGCTGGAAGGGAGTCACTAAGAACAGCTCACATTCAGTGAAGGGAGGAATTAGCCTCCATCTTTGGAAAAGAGTGTCAAAGAATTTGTAGACGTATTTTAAAACTACTACACTAATACAGGGGAAACATGAGCTTATCTATTATAACAGTTAACCTTGCTCTAATATAAAGAAATTATCAACTTAGTTCTCTTCCCACTAGTTTATCTCCATGGAATGTACAAATGGCAATTTTCAACAGACTGTCAGATGTATGGGTTGTTTTTTTTTTTTTTAATCTCAGGAGATATATTGACTGAAGCCATGGGAATGGATGAAAATAACTTAAAGGAGTTTGGAGAGTGGAAACAGAAGAGAGTCAAAGACAGAACCTCTGCTAGGGAATCTCTTGTAGGGAATGCCTACAGTAGGAAGATATTGATGGAAGTGGAGCCCAAAAATGATTCTAAAAACTGATAGTCAAACTATGGGTGGAGAACTAAGAAAGAGTGGTGCACATAAGACAATGAATCACAGTATTTTGAAAAGGAAGGAGCAGATACAATACACATTGATTTTAGGTTTTAAGGTTTAAGTTCTTCCTACTGGAGAGGAAGAAACAGGGAAAGGATGGGGACGTTTAGGTATTTCTTATGTTTTATTTATTTTTTAACAAGATAGACTTCAAGAAAACATGGCAAATGTCTATATTTGTTTATACTGTATGGTGAGTAATGAATGTCTGTTATATTTGTTATAGGTATTTTTATATTTGAAGTACTTATAAGATTAACAAAATTAACAAAAGGAACTGATTAACTTTGCCAAATCTTGCAGAAGTTTGAGTAGGGCAAAGAGTCAATAATGTCCATTTGGTTTAGTAATAAAGTGGTCACTAGGGGCCTTGATAAAAATAATTTCAGTGAACTGGTGGTGGTGGAAGCTAGATTCCACTGGGATAAGAAGTTAATAGGGAGGTGGCTGGAAAGGTCAAAAATAGAACATTGTAGGATGAAAAGAAATTATTATAGAAGTCATTATACTTTTGTCACTGCTTCCTTCATAAATAAGGTGACTTAAATTTATTCATAGACTAAGGGAAAAAAAGCCTGAATGAAGGAAAGCATGCGATACTAAACTAAATCCCCAAAGAGCAGACAAGATCCAGAATGCAGATAGTAGCCTTGTCATGGAAAGGACATGGGCATTCCTCTTTCTGTTGGTGAAGTGAGGAAAAAGGGTGAGAAGGGGAAAAGGGAGGTCCTCTCACAGCAGGAAAGTGAGGGAGCCACTGAGATAGAGAGGCATGAGAATGGGTAGGGGTGATGAGAGTGATGAAAGTCTGGACATCTGTTTCAGGAATCAGAAACTAACCTGTCACTGACCTATTCCTAGTGACTGGAGCAACAGCCTTACACAGGCTGGTTCCTCAAAAGCAGATGGTGAGGTGGAGTTTGGGGTACAAATGTTTATTGGGGATCAATACCTATGAAAAGAGGAAATCATATAGCGATTTTTTTGTGGACCACTGGGGGTATAAATGGCAGATCATTCATATAGTTAAAATAAATGTATCAATGTAGATAAATCCCCAAAATGTAACGTTGAGTGAAAAAAGCAACCTGCCAAAGGATATCTGTCACATGATAAAATTTATGTAAATTTTAAAACAAATAAATCAATAGTATTTATTATGTTATGGATAAATAGAGAGTAAAGTACAAAAGCAACAATGGGAATGATACAAATCAGCTTGGTTACCGCTGGTAGGCATGAAATGCGAAGGAACTCGAGGTTCTGTGAGGCAAATATATCAAGCCTCATGCTTGACACACAGTAAACTACATAGGTGTTAGCTACTATAATAATGAAACACACTAACATAGGTTTATTCTTATTGGGGGTATACACAGGTGTCTGTTACATTATTCTATTTTCTTGTATGTTTGAAAGCATTCATACTTAATGATTAAAAAAACCCAAACACCATCAGGGACACTTTCCTCATTACACAAGGCCAATAATGCTGATTTCTAGCGCGATGTGCAACTTTAATCTCAACTTTCTGAGGGACAAACCTCTATGAATTGGTGACCAACTGAAATAGTCATCAGTCACATACTATTTGGCTGAACACACACACACGCACACACATGTACACACACAACCATCCTCTTGGTGTAACACAAGCACCAGTAACCTCATTGAAAGGCTAAGGTCAAGTGCATTTATCTTTTCTCTTTATCTGACGAATTCTTCAAGGGCGAGGACTGTGTCCCTTTATGCTCGGCCAGCCATCCCTGGCATATTGTGAGCACTCAATAAATAATAATTAATTCAGTCTGTTAATAAATAATCATGCATTTACTCAATAAATAATAATTAACGATAATGAAATGACTGCAAATGGCAAAATTTGAAAAAAGTTATAAATGAGGTATACCTGTTTGAACCTAATTAAATGTAATTTTTTGCAGAAGACGTACTTAGAAGTCGAGCTCTATGAATTTGATACAGATATTTTATGCCTTAGAATTTAGGGCACTCTTGTCCTTTTACTTCATACTGTCCCCAGTGTCTCAGCTGTATTCACATACATGTATATAAACCTGTATTATACATGTGTGTATATACATATTCCCCTAGATGCATACATATGTATTTGTATATGCATAAACACACTGGAAGTCTATGAAGCATTACATTTATCTCTGTGTGTACATGTGTGTTTATGAGAAGAATTTCTTCCACTTTATAACACCATTGACACTGTGGTGGCCTGTTTGTGCCTCAGATCTCCAAGGCCCATGTCCTCGACTATCATAGGTGTTAGCTAATATTACTACTATCAGATTACTATTTAGTTAATCTTAAACTAATTGTAATAAGGTACTAGTAACTCGATGAATTACTTTCTTCTTTCAATAAAGATTGTTGATACTTTCCTCTGAAAACGTGATTAACAGTGTGAATTCCAGACACACTTGTGTTGGAGATACAATTAAACAGGATCTTTTTGGTGCTATTCAAATTATGGCATATTTACATACTCTTCTACTCAATTTAAGATGGAAAGTGAGAAAAATAATTCACCTAGTCATTAGTTTCCAGAAATCTAGCTTTTTCATCAAACAGATAAAACCATGTAAAATAATGATTTTGCATTATTTTACTTTACTTCTAGGTTGTATGGATATAGTCATATTAAAATTTAAACCAACTTTCAGAAGTACATTTGGTAAACAGAGCAGCAATTAAAAATCATGTGACATGTTATAAACCAATCTAAGTTGATATGACCACAATCATCTATCCAATTTCCGGTTTGTTTTCCACTTGGACATCTTACCTGAGACTCTTATTCATTTACTCCTTTCCCCTCCATAACTGCAATTGAAATTAAATACTGTTCATCTCATTCAGGATCCAGTATGCGCCTCTTAGAAAAATGAATGAATGTCTGCCTTTTCTGAGCTGGTTCCACAAGGCAACTACAAAGAGCGAGCACCACATCCAAAGAACCATGTAATTCAGACAATGCTTATACTGATGAGAACAATTTTGCTAAAGCATGAAAGCTTTTTTAAAAGAGGATAACATAAGAAATAGGTGTAATAAAAGGAATGAGCCCTTTAGATGACAATGGGGTGATAATAAGCCCTTGATGCTGTGCTTATGAGTTATTTTGTTATTTTAGTCTAATGGCCTGAAAGGTCCTTTAAAAATCATCTAGGTGGATATATATTACATGGAGATAATAGTGTAGATGGTTGTTTCCATTTGACTTTACAATAAACTTCAAAGTCAGAGAACTTTCCGTAGTATGTTGGATTGTCAAATTATGTACTTTTGAGCTGCATAGTTTTCATATGCAAAATATCTTCCCAACATGTGCATGTTTTGAAAAAAATTCTTTTACTTGAAATGTAAAAACATAAAAATAAATACCTAATTCAGCCAGGGAAATTGGTTGATGAGTCCTCTAACGGATTAATGAGTCAACTCTGCCCCTTTAAGACTCACCTCTGTCTGTAACGCCTGAGCCATCAGTGAAGATTAAAGACAGGCTTCAAGGAGGGCTATTCTTCATATTTTGCCTGCTCATTAAATGCCAAGATAGTTTTTTATTCAATTATACATCTGCCAATGAAAATGGTGAGCAAAGACAACATCAAGGCCATGTTTTCATTTTGATCATTGTTCCCTAGTGAATTACAAGGTTGTGAGCTCTCCTGCAACAATTTATATTGACCCAGGCTTCATAAATCCGGTACAGTAGACTGAGTTGCTGAGCTATACGTTGTGATCATGTCTTTCTACTAACAATATTAATCACTCGCTCAAGAGGAAGTAGCAGTTCGAGAGTGTTCTGTCTCGTGCTCTCAGCAGAAAGGACATCTTAACAGAAGGTTTTAGTGTCGCCCTTTCTCCTCAGGGGTTTCTACCTCCACTCCTCTCTATAGTTTTTCAAACTCTAACCTGTCTGGTCCTCCTTATTGAGCACTGTCAAAATGAACAAAAATATACAAAGAATTACAAACCCATGAGAAAAATATTCCGTTTATAAGCCATAATGTCTAAAGATAGAAAATTAAAAGGACTCTAGATACATTCGCATATAAAAAAATTAATCTTCCATATCTAGAGTCACTCCAAGTTGGAGATGTATTTGAGAGAAAATGATTTTTATTTTTGCCCTTGTGATGGACTGTTTCTAACTTATTTCTAAAACAAATGATTTTCTCCTTAAGGAAATACTAAGCTTAACTGAAAAGCAGCCAACACAGCTGTCTCTGAAATGTTCCAGGGCAAAGATAATAACAATGAGTCCAGTAGGTTATGCAACTGGCCACCAACATTTTATGTGGAAAAAAGGAGGGCTATGACTAACACACAGGAAATTCTGTTATTTGACACTATATTACATTAGAGAACAAAGCAAAGCAAAAAATTGGGCTAGTATGAGTGAGATGAAATAAATGGGATTGTTTTAGGTATCATATACTGCACATAGGCCATTTCTTCTCATTGTTTTAGTGCATAAACAAAAAAGCATCACTATGTGTTTTTCACTAAAGAATTAGTAAAAGTAAGTGTATTCTATGCCCTCTTACAATCTGATTTTCCATTTGTCTTCTGGTAACAGTTATTAGGTAACTCTTATGGGAGATTTAATTTGTTTTATGTGCAAGGTAATCTGTAATCAAGTAGTCAATAATTTTAAAAAGTAAGATACATTTTGTTGAATGCTATTTTCCCCGACACTACTGGCTAGTCCATAGAACATTTCTTTCTTTCTTTCCTTTATTCTCCCATTTCTTTTAAACTTCCATGAAGTACAAAGTGTGTAGGGGACACTTAGTTTTAGTTCTTAAGGCAAATCTGATGGCATCTTATTGGGAGAGACAAAGAGAAGAGTTCTCAGAATTTATTTTTTTCTTACCAGTGTAGAGCACATGTTACACTTTCAGAAAATGTTGTCTCCATCCTTCATTCCATCGTTTGTGATAATTTTAGGAAACCATCTAAATAAGAATTTAGTTGTATACAATTTATCAGGCTGATTTCTTTCACGTTGCTGGCACTTCTAATTACTATTGATAATGTTGATTTGCCAATTATGCTGAGTCTAGAAATAGAAAGGTCAATTGAGTTGACTTTTTAAAATATATAAAATGGTAATAATTGTCCCCAGTACTTTGTGCAAAGGACTAAAGTTTTAATCTCATTTCTGCCACTAACTGGCAGCTTGTAAAGCCATGGATTCTCTCAGCTTTATCTGTACGATCAAGACCATTTTTAACACTAAAATCTCATGATGGATAGAGAACCAGATTGCTGAAAGATTTGTCCACTGCTTATTGAGTCCGCTTTAAGCCATTGGTACCTGGACTACATCTTGCTTTCAGTAAAACTAAAATGAGTCTGTGGTAATAAAGGCATTTAAAGGAATGTTGGATAATGCAATTCAAAGCACTGAAAACAATACCGATGCTAATGTTATTTTGTACAAATACAATGCAATATGGTAGTAAAACCACTGTATCAATATTTATATTTATGATGTAAAATAATGCTTCCAAGTCATAAAAGCACAAAAAACTTAAAGAAGGAAAAAGTCCCTCATGATCTTAGAAGGATTAATGTTATTTTAGAATATTTACTCCACTTTTTTCCTACTTATACAGTACTTTGTATTGAGTGCATATTTGCAAATTAGGATGTCTATAGAATCCTAATCTCTATTGAAGCAAAAACACTTTCCACGATCAATAAACTCTTCTTGCACACATGAAAATAATTTAAATCACACACAGGAATATTTTAAAAGGTTATTTCAAAAAGCAGGCCTTTGACAATATCTCTCCTCCTCAACTGTAAGCCTGGTTATTTCACAAAACTAAGATCAAGGTCTTTCAATACTGAAATAGCAGCAGGTTTCAAGAAATTAAACAGTTAAGTGGAAGGATTGAGATTATGATGGGCATTTCAAGATTTTCATGCAGATGATTATTTTAGTTTTTTTTTTTTTATAGAGAGGAGTTAAATGACAAGAAATGAAAGCAACTGCCTCAAGCGATAGCATGGCAATTACCATGATATCAAGAAAATCTAGTTGATCTGTCTTCAAAATGCTAATCTGATGAGAAAGTACAGAAAAAACTTGTTAAAATACCTAAGACATATTCTTTCTGGAAGCTCTTGCAATATCACCCATGTGCTACAGAGTTTAAAATCTTTACCTCCAGTGTGATCTGTCTCCTCACTCTGCATTAGTGCATTCAACTGCCCCGTATCAACCATTTGGATAGTTCAGAGTCAACCTAGACCCAACAGGTCCAAAACTGAACCTAGCACATTTTGCCCAAGCCAGAAAACAAAGGGGGAAACACTTTCTCTTCAAACTCCAAATTCAATCAATAGGCAAGTCCTGACATTGTACTATTTAAACATCTCTTGACTGTTTCTCTTCTCTCTATCCCATGATGACTCCCTGCATTCAGACACCACTGCCTTTCATCCAAATATGCTACAATAGTCTCCTAGTGGCCTCCTGGTCTTCTTGTTTTTCTCCAATCCACACTGCAGTAAGAGAGAGAGACAGCAGAAGGGAAAGCGAGGGGGAACTAAGTGAAACTCTGATTTTGACTCATCTTTGATAAAATCTTTAAATATTTTCTGAGTCTAAACAGTTGAAAGTGGATTACAGTGGCTCTTCTGACCTGGTTCTTGCTTTCCTTTCCAGCACCATTTCTCAAAACCTCTTGCCTTAAATTCAAAGTCCCAAACTAACTGAAACACTATACTTCAATGCAACATGCCCCTCTCCTCTTGAATCTCTGCGTGTTTTTGCCATTGTTTGAATATTACGTTCCTATCCTTTGCTCGGCTAAGCCCTGCTCATCTTTCTGATATCGTCCTTAAGATCGCTTTCTAATTGTAGCCTTTGCTGGCCCCAAAGGCTTGGTTAGATACCCTCTCCAATATGCTTCCACAGTACCTGTGCTTTCCTCATCAGAGGACCTACCATGCTGCACTGAGATTCCCGGATACTTGTAATGGATAAAGGTAGAAACTGTGTCTTTTTAACCATTGTATCCCTAGGCCTATATTTTCTAGATTTCTTCCAGTTCTCCCATCTATCCACTTTGGCTCCATCTAGCTGGACCATCCATAGCTTGATGAACCTGCCCCTACCATCCTTCCTTTCTTCTTTACTTTCCCTTGAGATCACACACATTTACCCAAACCTTACTTGTTCTTCAAAGTCCAGCTCATTTGGCACCCTATCCAGGAACACTTCCCTGGATACAAAGTGCAGAACTCCTCAGAACCTTTGCAATAATTATGTAACACTTAACAGGTCTTGTATGTTAGACACATTTTTGCTCGTCTTCTTCTCTTCTTTATATTACATAAGCAGAGACTAAATATTATATATCTGTGTGCCCTTAACCCCTACCAGTTAACATCAGTAACATGCAATAAGTGTTTGATGTATAAAGAAATTTCCATTAATCTTCAGATTTAGAAACTCACACTAGCCAGGTATACTCACCTCTGTCTTGACGTCTCTCTTCCTGGCGCAACTTCTCTTTTTCCCCTCTGAAATCCATCTATCCTTTTCCTGATTCACCTCCTTAGAGAGACATTTCAAGCATCCTATCCTCCCGGAAGGCTTCTTGAACTCACCTGCCATACTCTGACTTCTCTCCCATTCTCCCCTATCCTGTGTGTTTCCTTAGGATTTTGTTTTATTTTTAGAATATTACTTTGTAGATGCTGATATATCATGTTGGTTGTTTTCAAGTTGTTTCAAATACGTTATTTTGTTTCCTAAAACAACTTGTAAGTTTTAGAGAGGGCTTTCCAACAAGACTCTCTGCTATGATGGAAATGTTTTATAAGTTTGCTATTCCACAAAATACTCACTAGACATATGTAGCTACTGAGCACTTGAAAAGTGGCTAGCATAACTGAGGAACTAAAATTTTAATTTTATTTACTTTTAATTAATTTAAATGTAAATAGCTACATGTGGCTATAGGCTATAATATTGAGCAATGTAGTTTTCAATGCCAGAGACAGTATATTTTAAATTATTACACTTCCCTAAGGTGTCTGGTACCTAACAGGAAGCAATGCCTCATGTTTATGAGGTACTTTACAATAAATATATAACATACAATTGAATACAGAACCCTACTCAAGTTTTGGAATCACTCTTTGATGCAGGCATGATAAATATTATTATACTCATTTTTGAAATGTGGTAACCACAAGGCTAATTGACTTATTCAAAGTCATATGGAAACCCCTGGTAAGTTAATATTTGCCATTTTTTAAATTTCCCAGTCCTTGTGCTGTTATCTTGCCCTTTTTAATGTTATGTTGACACCTAATAAAGTCTATCAATAAGCTGAATTCTTAAAGTAAGAATCTTATTTAGAATCTTCATTAACTGGTCATTTATTTATTCATTCAAAAATTTATTCATTCAAAAAAAAAAAGTTTTCATTGAACCCCAGTAACCAGCCAGGCATGCAAGGAACTAGCAACAAAGTGGTGAAGGTATGCATCCTTGCTCTGAAGGGGCTGGCTGTGTGTGTTGGGAGGCAAGGGGCAGTGTGTGACAGTAAGTAAGCAAGTGAGTAAGTAAATAAATAAGTAAATGGCTACAGATGGAAAAAAGTGCTGTGAAGAATATAATGTGGATGATGATGTAGAAAGTAATGGGGGAAGTCTCTTTCAGATGAACTTATCAGAGGAAAGTTCTCAGAGGAGGTAACGTGTGAATTGAGATTTAAGGATGGAGAGGACTGGAAGAGAATTCTGGGCAGAGGGGACAACAAGTCCTGATATGGGAAGGATTTGATGAGGAACAAAAAGGAGGCTAGTGTGGCTGGAGCTTAGCGTAGGGGGCTGCCTTAATCTGCTAGGGCTGACATAAGAAAATACAGACCCTAGGTGGCTTAAACAGCAGAAACTTGTTTTCTCACAATTTTGGAGGCTGGAGGTCTGTGATCAGGATGCCAGAATGGTCAGGTTCTGGTGACAGCTCTCTTTCTGGCTTGCAGACAGCCACCTACTTGCTACACCTTCACACAGCCTTTCCTTCGCGCATGCGCATGAAGAGAGACAGACAGGGATCTCCCTCTCTTCCTCTTCTCACAAGGGCACCGGTCCTATTGGATTAGGATCCCACCCTTATGACATCATTTAAACTTAATTATCTCCTAAGAGTCCTACCCCCAAATATAGTCCCATCAGGGGTTAGGGCTTCAACATAGCAGTTTTTGGGGTATATGATACAGTCCATAGCAGAGGCATATTATAAAGAGAAGTTGACTATATCATACAGTGCCTGGTAAGGATTTGGGGTTTTATTTTGGGATCAAAGGAAAAACATATAAAAGTCGGAAAATCCTAAATATTAACTCATTTTCTTTCAGCTTCTAGAAAATGTATTCATCCAGTTGATGTTTATTAGGCTCCTGTATAAGAGAGACACTATGCCAAGCTCTATGATTACAAAGATAAATCAATCGTAGACTATCACTGAGGAGCTGAGTGTTGAGGAAGCACACAGGTCAAAAATAAACTCATGGGAAAGGAGAGTCTTTTCAACAAAGAGCTTGGGAACAACTTTTGAGTCCTATCTTGCAGCATACACAAAAATTAACTGGAGATAGATCATAGACCTCAATGTAAAAGCCAAAGCTTAAAGCCTATGGAAGCAAACATAGGAGAATATCTTCATGACCTTGGGGTAGCAAAGAGTTTTTAGATAGGACAAAGATGTATAATATAATGTATTGATTGTTAATCAACTATAATATAATATACAATATGATATAATGCACCTTACAATACAATATGAATATAATACAATATATCTCAATAATTAAAAACTGAGCTTCATCAAACTAATAAAAAGTTTTGTTTATGAAAGGACACTGTTAAAAAAATGAAAGCCAAGCAACAAACTAGGAGAAAATATTCACAATACATTAATCTGATAAGGGACTTGTACCGAGCATGTATAAAAAAACATCTTACAACTGAATAACAAAAAGACAATCCATTAAAAAAGTGAGTAAACAGACAGCTCATAAAAAAAGATATATGCATAGTCAATAAGCACATGGGAAGATGTTCAACACCATTAGTCATCAGGGAAATGTGATTTAAAAGCAGAATAGATACCCCTGTGCCCACCGGAATATCTAAAATAAAAAAGACAAGAACACTAAATGTTGGTGATGATGTGGACCAAGTCAGCTCTCACATTTTTAGTGGGATCGTAGAATGGTATAACCATTTAGAAAAATGGTTTAGTAGATCCTAATAAAATTAAATAAATGCCTA